>NC_057814.1:109970418-110025479 GCF_018294505.1 Triticum aestivum | reverse complement strand
GTTGTGTCTATGGGGTGCCCCCCTGCCCCCGTATATAAAGGAGCAAGGGGGAGGCCGCCGACCAAGGAGGAGGGCGCGCCAAGGGGGGAGTCCTACTCCCACCGGGAGTAGGACTCCTCCTTTCCTTGTTGGAATAGGAGAAGGGAAGGGAGAAGGAGAAAGAAGGAAGGGGGCGCCCCCCCTCCCTAGTCCAATTCGTACTAGTCCATGGGGAGGGGTGCGGCCACCCTTTGGGGCCTTTCTCTCCTTTCCCGTATGGCCCATTAAGGCCCAATACGAATTCCCGTAACTCTCCGGTACTCCGAAAAATAACCGAATCACTCGGAACCTTTCCGAAGTCCGAATATAGTCGTCCAATATATCGATCTTTACGTCTCGGCCATTTCGAGACTCCTCGTCATGTCCCCAATCTCATCCGGGACTCCGAACTCCTTCGGTACATCAAAACACATAAACTCATAATATAACTGTCATCGTAACGTTAAGCGTGCGGACCCTACTGGTTCGAGAACTATGTAGACATGACCGAGACACCTCTCCGGTCAATAACCAATAGCGGAACCTGGATGCTCATATTGGTTCCCACATATTCTACGAAGATCTTTATCGGTCAGACCGCATAACAACATACGTTGTTCCCTTTGTCATCGGTATGTTACTTGCCCGAGATTCGATCGTCGGTATCTCGATACCTAGTTCAATCTCGTTACGGGCAAGTCCTTTACTCGTTCTGTAATACAGCATCCCGCAACTAACTCATTAGTCACAATGCTTGCAAGGCTTATAGTGATGTGTATTACTGAGTGGGCCCAGAGATACCTCTCCGACAATCGGAGTGACAAATCCTAATCTCGAAATACGCCAACCCAACAAGTACCTTTGGAGACACCTGTAGAGCACCTTTATAATCGCCCAGTTACGTTGTGACCTTTGGTAGCACACAAAGTGTTCCTCCGGTAAACGGGAGTTGCATAATCTCATAGTCATAGGAACATGTATAAGTGATGAAGAAAGCAATAGCAACATACTAAAACGATCGAGTGCTAAGCTAACGGAATGGGTCAAGTCAATCACATCATTCTCCTAATGATGTGATCCCGTTAATCAAATGACAACTCATGTCTATGGCTAGGAAACATAACCATCTTTGATCAACGAGCTAGTCAAGTAGAGGCATACTAGTGACACTCTGTTTGTCTATGTATTCACACATGTATCAAGTTTTCAGTTAATACAATTCTAGCATGAATAATAAACATTTATCATGATATAAGGAAATAAATAATAACTTTATTATTGCCTCTAGGGCATATTTCCTTCAGTCCATAGAATCGAAGAGAGGGACGATGTCTGTGTGTGTCCACACGCGATCGATAAAGAGTGCCATCGAATTTGTGTGTGCCCACGTCAAAGATATAGAGTGGCTGGCCTACTGGAACGTGAGATGGGACATGTGCAGTTTGTCTCTGTGGCATGGATACCTACCTGTAGCGCTCGACTATCGGTGTGTGGTGGGGGAAGAGGGAGGCCCAATTAACTATAGAGGTACAATGGCTGGTATATGTGTGGAGGAGGAGAGAGGCCTACCTCATGTATCAAGGAGATCGATCTGCCTCATGTATTAAGGGAGATCGATCGGCATCCATGCATATGTGCAGGAGAGGAATAAGGTTGGGAAAGAGACAGAGCTAGAGTGTTGGAGGGGGTGGTAGTGGAGTTGCTTCTTACAAATGGTGGGATAGGCTTGCTAGACAAACGGAGGGCACGCCCGCAATATCAGTAAGAGAGGAGATGGCTGCTTGTTGTCTGTGCACGTGCGTGTGAGAGACGGGTCAGTAGGCATGCACGAATGATGAGGGGGGATGATGTGGCTATGGTAAGCAGACGTAACTACATAGGAAGATCAATCGCCCTTTGTTAGAGAAAGGAGAGACATAACTTGTGATGTACGTCGATCGATGGGGGGGTAGTTAAAGTCGATCTAGGTATATGTTGGGAGATCGATCGGTATACATGCATGTGTGTGTTAGAAGCAAATGAGGCACGAGGAGAAGGATAGAGAGAGAGGGATGCATGTAGGAGGTGGTACGAGAGGCATACTATATCGAGGGGGGAGGAGTGTGCGAGTACGAGAACGATGAAAAGAGTGATGGGAGTGAGGCATGGACGGTGACAAGAGAAGAGGGGAAGCTTGTGTTTGTGCTAGGCACACCTGGCTAGAGAGGCATATCGATCGATGTGTGCCGTAAAGAAGGAGCTGGGGGGCCTACACACACCGTGGGTGAATGACCTAAAGTGAAAAGACGAATTTGCGCGATGGAGCTAGAGAATGCTGAGGGAGGGTGAGAGGGATGCGGGCGTGTGCATGCACAAGAGAAAGTTAGTGCTAGCTACAAAGATAAGAGGGTTGTGTGGGTGTAAAAGACGAATAGAGATCATATATACTTCATTATAAAAAGCAAATTCGGATATTTGAAGAATTTATCATAGTGTTTCAAACCGACGCATGTGTGAATATATATAACGGTGATACACATGGTGTGGTTATGAACATGTTATACTACATTTAATATATTTTATCTCTACTCTTATAAAAAACGGAGTTGTTGATGATGGTGTGCCAGCCATCCTGCGTTATAGGCCGTCCGATTTATATCTGGCGGATAGCAAGAAAACTATGATGGTTGAAGTTGGCAACAATCATGATTGTAGATTCTTATTGAAATAGATAAACGAATTCAAATTTAGTTCGAATTGCAGTGGTAGTATAGACATTTGGAATGCACTAAAATGTTGGTATGAGTAGGTTACATGCATTATACAGCAAGCGAAAAAATTTAATCGGACATAACATGGATTCATACTCCCTCCTTCCATCTATATAGGGTGTAATGAGATTTTTAACACCGCCTTTGACTATTGACAAGATTAATAGTACATGACATGCACAATGTGAAAATTATATCATTGAAAGAACCTTTCATAGACGAATTTAACGGTGTGCTTTGTGTAAGTTGCATGTCATATATCATTGCTCTAATATTTGGTCAAAGTTAGCATCGAAAAACGCATTAGGCCCTATATAGATGGAAGGAGGGAGTAGCTTGGAATAGCATTTGTATAGTAAAATGGGGCAAGACTCTCTCTTTGTGTGGTGTGAATAGTTTTATTTTTTTCGTTTTCTTTTTGGTTGAGGAAAGTGCGAATTGATTTGGTACGTACAAGTACAATATTACTACACGTTAGGCTTGTCCCTAAAATTCAACCCGCGTCTTGTTATATCCCGAAAATTCAGATATCGTGCTCCCAAAACTGGCGCCTTCACAACCCGCGCCTTGCTATCCCAAAAATACAACGCGCGCGAAAACTCCCTCCAGCTGCCAAATCCCGACACGCGAAATCCCCCTTCTAACCCTGAGCCGAAAGGGCCGCTAGTTCAAATCAGTGGGGGGTACTTCTGTAACACACCCTACATTTTGGACAAGCGCGTCCCTAAGTCATGCTTCACCGCCTCCCATCGCCCCCTTTTCGTCATTCGAAATCCCAGGCCGCCATAACCTCTCCGGTCCAACCGCGAAACCCCACCCTCCTCCGTCCGCCACCTCACCACTGCCCAGCCGGAGCCTCTTCCCCGACGACGTCGTCCACCGCAACAGCTCGACGTCCCTCGTCCACCTCCCCGGATGAGGATCCGTCGTCCATCTCGCCGTCCCGCCGGTTCAGCCGCCCCGTCCTCCACCTCCAAGGAGCTGCTCCGACGATCGCCTCGTCTATCGCGGCTGCTCCATCCTCACAGCGCCGCCTTAACCTGCTCCACCGGAACCGCAGCATCCTCACCGACTCCTCAGACGAAGCCGAGGCCTACTCGGCGCCACCAAAGAGGTTGTACACTCATCGCATCGCACCTTCTCCTTAACTCGACCTCCCGGCGCCGATGGTGCTCCATCCCGCACCCCCATGGAGCGGCTACGTTGAAGCCGGCGCCGCGGGCGACATCTCAATGGCGGCTCTCCCCCAGTGCGAGGCCCCTTCGGCTGCGGCGTCCATACCAGTCGGATCTGCTGCTGCTGCTCCGGCTCTCGCTCACTCGCTCACGCTGCTGCTGCTGCTGCTCCGGCTCTCGCTCGATCGCTCGCTCGCCCAGCTGCTGCTGCTGCTCTCCCCCTCGCTCGTGCTGCTGCTCTGCTCCGATTAAGCCACACTTCAGTCGACTGAATCGACTTTTGGGTCAGTCGATTTTCAGGGGTTGGGGGGCTCGCCGGAGTTAAGGAAGAACCACCCGCAACGTGGACGGGGGCTCGCCGGAGAGGTACCCCACTATCTATCATAGGGTTTAGGGTGGGGGCGGGGGCGGGGGGCCTAGAGGGCTGGCCGGGGCGGCGGTGGCGAGTTGTTTCGGGGCGGCGAGGCGGCGCTGGGGCCAGCGGTTCGGCCAGTGGTGGCTGGCGGCTCAGGGGGGTGCAGGTTGAAGATGAACTGTAGGCCCTCCCTAAACTACATGTCAAGTGCCTCTCTGCTACCATAGCGTTCATTTTCGACAGTAGCATTCAGATTCCACAGTAAATTTTAGTTTCGGTAGTTAAGTTAAGAGTTAACAGTTTTTACCTCATCTGTTGTAGTCAGGTGGTTTTTGGTGATCTTAATTTTACATCCATTTTACATCATCTATTGGAGATGCTATTAGAATCACACTTGAGATTGACGATGTCTGTCTTGTGCTGCTTCAGCCTTGACGTCTTACGGCTCACCGGGGCTGCTTCAGCCTTGACGTCTTACGCCGCATATCGAGGAAGCAATGAATAGTATCTCTGTCTAATATATAGTTCACCTCGGGTATGCCTATGTTGTTCATCTTGGGTGGGAAACAAATAGTAAAGCAATCATCATCTGTCTTTTTATTAAATTAAAGCAATCATCAGCCTGCTATCATTATTTTTGGATCCATCCACTGGTTGTTACCATCACTCTAAATTTCTGCATGCTCTCCTTACATAATCTCACCATATTTTTTTCGTACGCATGTCAGATATTGTACACAGTCATGCTGAACATGTAGAGAAGAAGAGAAGAGTTTTGCTCGGCAATACAATGTCATGCAGACATCGCTCCATGGTGGGTTCAATGGCAAACCCTCCCCACCCCTCTCCAGATTGTAATCCAGAGGAAGATATCTGTTTAGAGTTAACAGTTTTTACCTCATCTGTTGTAGTCAAGTGGTTTTTGGTGATCTTAATTTTACATCCATTTTACATCATCTATTGGAGATGCTATTAGAATCACACTTGAGATTGACGATGTCTGTCTTTTGCTGCTTTAGCCTTGACGTCTTACGGCTCACCGGAGTTGCTCCAACGACAGAACGATCCATCACAACAGAGCAGTGCCCTGGACGCCGTCTAGAGATTCCTCAAATCTTCCTCCACACCTCCTGTTGAGGATATAAATATTAGAGTCACCCGCCCAGGAGGGGCCGGGTTACGTTATAATGATCATCTCGTGAAGCCCAGTACCAGGTTAGAGGATGGCGGATCAATAGTGGGCTTAAGACCCGGAGGCGGCTTAAGGCCCGTAGTGGTAAACCGCCGTTATGGCAAGATTGTAATGTAAGGCAAGAGTAGCTAAGAGTCCGAGCCGGATACTGTTATAAGCCGGCCGGGACTCTGAGAGCCGCTGGGCGTCAACCTCTCTATATAAAGGGACGACCCGGCGGCGGTTCAGGACGGGAGACAACAGATCGAGAGCCAGGCATAGCGATTAAGCTCCCTGGTCATCGAAACCCTAAGTAATACCACCTCAACTGGACGTAGGCTTTTACCTTCACCGTAAGGGGCCGAACCAGTATAACCCTCGTGTTCCTTGTCCCGTTTAACCCCTTTAAGCTTCCTAGCTGCGATGGCTCCACAACTAAGTCCTTGCACGAGGACATCTGCCATGACAATTCCACGACAGTTGGCGCCCACCGTGGTGCTAGCGCACGGTGGATTTGAGTTCTTGAAGGGCAGCTTCGAAGGGCTCAAGGGATACGCTGTGGGCCGGATAACTAAGAGTCGTCGCGGCAAGCTCTACATCGACGATGCAAACTTGGGCCCCGATGCCGACTCAATCGAGTACGGGTACCGGGTCCCCTTCGGCGGAATCCATGTCTTCATTGGCAAGATTGGTGAGCCGGGCCCTGAGCCGGACCACTGCGCCGATCTCATCGAGACGGCTCAGCGTGCACGACCCGCCCGGGCTCTGCCTGCCTTGAAGCGTGCTTTTCTGGGATGCATCCATGGAGGACCCTCTGAAGGATCTAGATCTGGCGATGAGACGGCCGCCCGCTCTGACGGTGAGTCGTCCACGGATGAGTCAAACTCGTTGTATCAACTTCAGGATGGCAGGCTCAGGGGTTGTTCCGATGGCGACAGTATTCCGGACCCCTTTGAGCCGCCGAGCCGGGTTGGAATCTTCATGGCCGGGCACAACCTGTTCAAAACTCCGCTACTGGGGCAGGAGGCCCTGGGCACTCGCCGGCTCAGGTGCTGATGGATCTCACAGACAAGTTGACGGCCCTGTTAACCGCCACGGTCGCCCCAGCAGATCAAGCTCAACATGATGCGGAGGTGGCACAGTTAAAGCTGGATCTAACAAAAGCCAAGGAGGATCTGGCGGTGGAAGGGATCAGGATGGCTGCAGAGAGGGCAGCTCTCGACGCCCAGACTCAGCTAATTCAAGCGCAGTCTTTCCGGCTGACGATGGATCAGAACGCGTCCAATGAGATCATGAGAAGAAGGCATCAAAAGGCCCAATCTCGACTCCCTCCGGTTTACAATCCTCGAAACCACTTCAACACGCCTGGTGCAGGGCCCAGTAACCCGCCAGAGATCACGGCGCCTGGGGCTGGAACGCCAATTCAGCCCCAAGTGATGGGGCCTCCCCGGGTGAACACTACTCCACCTCAGTACGTGCCAATACCACCGGGTCATTATGCCAACCCGTTGGAAAACATGGTCGCCGCAGCGGCGCGACTGGCGGCTCTCCCAATCGATGGCGACTCTCCAACGACAGTTGAAACCCGCTGGGTCAGAGAACTCCTTCAGAAGGCTCTGGCGCAACAGGAGGCATATTCTTGTAGCCGGGACAGGATTCATTCAACCCCTCGTCCAGGCCGGAGCCCGAGTTAAAGCAGGCACATGGTCTCAGCGACCGACTCAAGCAATGTCCGACGCCGTGACTTGCCTCCTGGCCACGGCCCAGTTCATATGAAGCTTTTAACGCGGTGGACCAAGACAGAGCACGGAAAGAGGCGGAGCGGGCGGCTCAGTTGACGGCTTACCAGCCACTCCCGGCTTATCCGACGGCTTCCATCGACGCGGGTATACCTACGAGGACCGGAGGTGTTCCTTGTCTGGTGCCGGCTCTCCATAATGAACGTCTGCCCAAGGATTTCAAGGGGCCTAGGAAGGTACCTAATTACACGGCTGATTTACAACCCGGAGCATGGATCGAGAGTTACGAGATGGCTATGGAGTTGCTGGAGGTCAGCGAAGCGGCAATGGCCAAGTACTTCACCATGATGTTAGATGGGACTGCCCGCACTTGGTTGAAAGGACTGCCACCGAACTCTATCGGGTCTTGGGCTGAACTAAAAGCCCGGTTCATCCAAAACTTCAAAGATACCTGTAGGCAGTCTATGTCAATTGTGGATTTGACTAACTGTAAGCAGCAGGAGGGTGAGTCTACAACTCATTGGGTTCGCCGGGTCAAAGAGATAATACATTCATCTGATAAGATGGATGCCAGCTCTGCAGTCTTAATGTTAGAGCAGAATTGTCGTTTTACGCCCCTGAAGATGAAGCTCGGGCGGCTCAAGCGCGATTGCAATGATATGGGTACGCTGATGGCGGCTCTGGTCAAGTACGCCGACTCTGATAGTACCAAGGATCCCGCGTCGGATGATGAAAGGACAGGGAACGGAAAACGGAATGGCAATGGCAAGGGCCCCCAGCATAACCCGGCGAACCAGGGAGGTAACAAGCGTAAGGCTGATGGTAGTATGGAGTTTGTGGCTAACACCAGTTCTCAGGGTAACAACCACCGGCGTAAGGGGAGACCACCTCCCCGTGCCAGCGGGTCAGGCCCGACGCTTGAGAAGTTATTGAATGAGCCTTGTCCAAGGCATGGCTCTAGGCAAAAGCCGGCCACTCATTTATGGAAGGACTGCGCAATCATGAAGGCCTTTAAAAATTCCAATGCTTTCAATGGCAACAGTGGCCCGGGCGGCGGCTCAGGCGCCAGCGGCTTTCATGGCCCAGGCGGCGGTTCAAATTCTAATTCTCAGAATGTCCAAGGGGGCTTTAATCAGCAGTCCAGCCAGGGTCATCAATAGCAGCAGCAGGGGGGATACCAGACCAATCCAAAGCAGCTCAATGGCGGGCAGTATCATGTGTTTACTACCAGTCTGTGCAAGCGAGAGCAGAAGCTCCATAAAAGGGCTGTGCATACTGTTGAGCCGGCAGTTCCGCGCTATTTAAGATGGTCTGAGCAGCCTATTGTGTGGAGTAGGGAAGATCATCCTCCCCGGGTTGATAATCCGGGTCACCTGGCCTTGGTGGTGGCTCCTCAGGTTGGGGGATATAAGTTCACTAAAGTGCTCATGGACGGAGGCAGCAGCATCAACATCCTCTATTATGAGACCTTCCGTCGTATGGGTTTGACTGATAAAAACCTCAGCCAGTCCAATACTGTTTTCCATGGTGTGGTGCCCGGTAAGTCAGCATATCCAGTCGGTAAGATCGAGCTGGAAGTGGCCGTTGGAGATGAGTACAATTATAGGGCGAAAAAACTAACCTTTGAGGTGGTTAAGATAAGGAGCCCGTACCATGCTTTATTTGGGTGGCCGGCTTACGCCAAGTTCATGGCAAGACCGTGTTACGTGTATTTGCAGCTCAAGATGCCGGTTCACAATGGGACCATTACGGTTCATGGCAGCCGGAAGATAGCCTTGGAGTGTGAGGAAGGTGACGCGGCTTACGCTGAATCTGTTTGTGCAATAGAGGAGTTGAAGTTTTACAAGGACAATGTTGACCCGGCAGATATGACGTCTTTGAAAAATCCAACCACGGAGCATGAGCCGGCAATGAAATTTAAGTCAACTGATGAGACTAAACTTGTTGACTTTGTTCCAGGTGACTCATCTCAGCAGTTCAGCATTAGTGCCAATCTGGATCCAAAATAGGAAGGCGCGCTCATCGAGTTCATCCGTGAGAACAAGGACATTTTTGCATGGAAACCTTCTGACATGCCAGGTGTACCTAGAGAACTCGCTAAGCACACTCTCAATATTGATCCGAAATTTAAGCCGGCCGGGCAATTCATTCGGCGGTTTAATGAGGAGAGGCGGAAAGCCATTGGTGAGGAGGTAGCCCGGCTCTTGGCGGCCGGGTTTATTGTTGTAGTTTTTCATCCAGAATGGTTAGCTAACCCGGTGCTCGTGCTCAAGAAAAACGGCACCTGGCGGATGTGTGTGGACTACACGGATTTAAACAAAGCTTGTCCGGCTGATCCTTTTGCTCTCCCCCGTATTGATCAAATTATTGATGCTACGGCGGGTTGTGAGCGCTTAAGTTTTTTGGATGCTTATTCTGGATACCATCAGATTAAAATGGCAGTTAAGGACCAGGAGAAGACGGCGTTCATCACTCCCTTTGGAGCCTTCTGTTATGTGTCTATGCTTTTTGGGCTCAAGAGTGCACAGGCGACTTACCAGCGTTGTGTCCAGAATTGTCTTCATAACCGAATTGGGTGCAATGTTCATGCCTATGTGGATGATATCGTGGTTAAATCCAGGGAGAAGGAGACCCTGGTAGATGATGTTAGAGAAACCTTTGATAATCTCCGGGTTTACAAGATGATGCTTAACCCGGCCAAGTGTGTTTTTGGTGTTCCCGCAGGTAAGCTCTTGGGTTTTCTGGTTTCTCACAGAGGCATTGAAGCTAACCCGGAAAAGATCAAGGCAATCACCTCTCTGGCTAAGCCGGCGTGCATAAACGACGTCCAGCGTCTGGCGGGCTGCATTGCTGCTTTGAGCCGATTTATCAGCCGTTTGGGTGAAAAGGCCATGCCACTGTACCAGTTGATGAAGAAAACAGATGACTTTGTCTGGAATGATGCTGCTAATGCTGCTTTTGAGGATTTGAAGAGACAGCTGGTTCAGCCCCCAGTTCTTGCTGCTCCTGTTGACAAGGAGCCCTTATTGCTGTATGTAGCCGCTAACACACGAGCTGTCAGTGTGGCTATGGTGGTGGAGCGCAAGGAAGAGGGTAAGGAGTATCCAGTTCAGCGGCCGGTTTACTACGTCAGTGAAGTGCTCATTGAGTCCAAACAACGGTACCCACATTGGCAGAAGCTTGTTTACGGGGTATTCATGGCAAGCCGGAAGCTTAAGCATTATTTCCAGGGTCACCCTATCCCTGTAGTGAGTTCTGCTCCCCTAGGAGATATCATCCAAAACAGAGAAGCCACAGGAAGAGTGGCTAAGTGGGCTATAGAGCTTGGGCCTCATGGTCTGAAATACGTGCCACGCACTGCTATCAAATCTCAAGCATTGGTGGATTTCATCAACGATTGGACAGAGCTGCAAGTGCCTGAAGAGAAACCGAATAATACATACTGGACTATTCACTTCGACGGGTCTAGGCAATTGGAGGGCTCGGGGGCTGGAGTTGTATTAACTTCCCCTCGAGGTGACAAGTTTTGCTATGTGCTACGGTTGATGTTTCTCTGTACTAACAATGCGGCTGAGTACGAGGCCTTGCTCCATGGTCTTCGGATGGCTAAGGAGATGAGCTTGAGCCGGGTAAGGTGCTTTGGCGACTCAGATTTAGTGGCTCAACAAGTGTCAGGCAAGTGGAATTCCAAGGACCCTCTCATGGGGGCTTATCGCCGCAAAGTTGATGCCATTGCTGGACATTTTCAGGGTTACCAAGTAGAGCACATCGATTGCAGGAAGAACGAGGCGGCTGATGCATTAAGCCGGCTGGGCTCTCAACGAAAGCCGGTGCCGCCTAATACTTTCTTGGATATTTTGCATAACCCTTCTGTTAAGTTGCCTACAGAGGAAGACTTGGCTGTCCCTGACCCGGAGGCACAGTTGGTGGCGGCTCTCCACATTACCCCAGACTGGACAGTACCATACTTGGCTTACATAACCCGGGGAGAATTGCCTGAGGATGAAACTTTGGCCAGACAAATAACCCGGCGGTCTAAGTCAATGATAATTATCAATGGTGAGCTGCATCGTCGCAGTGTCACTGGAACTTTCCAGCGTTGTGTTTCCCCTGAGGAAGGTCAAGAAATTTTACGTGAAATTCACGAGGGGGATTGTGGCCATCATGCCGGCTCAAAGTCCCTTGTGGCCAAGGCTTTTCATCATGGTTTTTATTGGCTGACGGCTCATGCTGATGCAGAGGATTTGGTCAGTAAATGTGACGGTTGCCAGATAATTATCAATGAGGATGATTCCAATCACTTGGCCGTGTGCGGTCTGGGGGCTTGATATGGTTGGTCCTTTTAAAAGATCCAAGGATAAGAAGACCCACCTCTTGGTGGCAGTCGACAAGTTCACAAAGTGGGTTGAAGCAGAGCCAGTTAGTAAGTGTGATGCAGCCACAGCGGTTCAGTTCATGAAGAGGGTGATATTTCGCTTTGGTTTTCCACATAGCATTATAACTGACAATGGTACCAATCTGTCTAAAGGCGCCATGGAGGAGTTTTGTCAACGAGAGCATATTCGGCTTGATGTTTCATCAGTGGTTCACCCTCAATCCAATGGTCAAGCTGAGAGAGCCAATCAGGAAATCTTGAAAGGCATCAAGCCCCAGCTTTTGGTCCCTTTGCAACGGACGCCGGGTTGTTGGGTGGAGGAGTTACCCTCCGTGTTATGGAGCATTAATACTACTCCTAACAGGTCTACGGGTTACACGCCTTTCTTCATGGTTTATGGAGCGGATGCGGTCCTCCCTAGCGACATCCATCATGACTCGCCTCGAGTGGCGGCTTATGTTGAGGCGGATAATGAGCGGGCGCGCCAAGATGCTCTTGACTTGTTGGATGAACAGCTTGATGTGGCAACGGCTCGCTCGGCGATTTACCAACAAGACCTGCGCCGCTATCACAGCTGCCGGGTTAAGTCCAGAGTCTTCCAGGAAGGTGATCTGGTGCTCCGGCTCATCCAAGATCAAACAGATGCACACAAGTTATCCCCGCCTTGGGAAGGGCCCTTTGTGGTCAGCAAGAACTTGCACAACGGGTCATACTACCTTATCGATGTTCGGGAGCACAAAGATTCACGTAAGTCGGAGGAAGAGACCCGTCGGCTGTGGAACATAGCTCAGCTTCGGCCTTATTACACTTGATCCACCGGCTCTCATAATGTACATATTTCTACAGCCATGTATATATTATGATAAATAATAAAGCAGGACCTCTCTCCTTTTTCTCCTCCAAAGGCAAATGTGTTATTGTTATTTCTATTACAACATTACATGGTCACTTGGAGGTTGATCTGTCTTACGATCGTATTCGAATCTCGCCGTTAATAATATGATCACTTTGGGGCTTCCTGTTCAAACATAGGTCGTATTCGAACCAAAGAGAACATAGCTGTCGATACCCACTTGATTGGCAAATTGCTGAGCTCATTGGGGAGTTTTTCTTGATCATATTTGAATCATAGCTCAACCCCCTTTGGGAACCGACGTGGATCGTATTCGAATCAGCGTCGTTAAACAACTCTCAAGGTCATTTGGGGGCTTCCTGTTCAAACATAGGTCGTATTCGAACCAAAGAGAACATAGCTGTCGGTACCCTCTTGATCGGCAATGCCAAAGCCACTGGGTGCTATATGATCGCATTCGAATCTTTGCTTAACCCCTTTGGGACGGTTCTCTGGTCGTATTCCAATCAGAAGCCCCTAAGTTTTGATCTTTTGGTTTGCAACAAGTTCTTTTGATCATATCAACAGTGTGCAAGGGCGGTTCTTACTCCGCCGGCTTAACAATGTTGATAGCACACAACAAGCATTATCGATGCTGGTGAACCGGAGTTGAGTTCTCAACCTCATTATTTGGGTTACATAAACCGGAAGTATACTTGAAGGCTTGTAAGTATGTTATTATGGTTACCTCGAGGATACAATTGAGGGCCGGTCTTTGGTCACTTTGGTTCATATTCCGGGTTATATGTAAAGTATATGACTCTCAGTGCGGTAAGCCGCCCAGAGACTTGTGATTTGTTTTCTATGCAGGACAATTAAAGACAACTCTTTAACTTAAGGAAAGTAGATGATCGAACATAACCCGGACGAATATAAAGGAGCAGCTTCAATGGAGTTAAGCATTCTACACGTGCACGATGGCACGACAAAATTAAGTGTTTGTCCTACTCTATTACAAGACTCCCCGAGTCCAAAAGGTGAGGCATTGTTTTTAAGGTGTAACCATGAGCCGCCTAAGGGATCAAGGTGCTTGTTGGGTTGAAGCTCCCGGCTCATCCCTCTCCGCTCCTCCGGTTGTTTCCATGACCTGGAAGGTTGATGATTTCCAGTCAATGCCGCTCAAAGCTTCAAATTGAGCCTCGTAATCAATTAACCCGGCCGGGTCAACTTCTGGAGCGAAGGTATGCTTACGAGTCGGAGGGATCAGGCTGATTGCTTCATAGCGTGGAGTAGGGATCCTCTGATTCTCCGCGTCATAGCCCAGCTGATATTTGGTAAGGTCGGTGTCATTCCCAATCAAGGTGGCCACCGGGCGCACGCTCTTCATGCAGGCGGCAAAGTCTTTCTGGTCAAAGGGGGTGCCGTCTTCCTTCAGGCTGGGGTATCCAAGAGCGATGTCGGCCGGGTCTAGCTCCAGTAGAAACGCCTTGGCCCGGCTCAGAGCAGTTATAGCTCCGGCTCTTGCAGAAGCCCGTCTCAGCTCTTGGAAGCATTGAGGAAGTACGGCAAGCCGCCTGAGTACGTCTGCTAGGTGAGTGGGAACCTCATTGGACAGAGCCACAACGGCTAAAGCACGTTGTGACCCGGTGTAGAGCTGCTCCACCAAGGTGTAAACCGCCTTCAGCTTGGTCAGCACGTTCTGATTCAGATTGGAGCTTCTGGGACCTGCATAATAATGTCAGGTGAGCTGATGGGAACGATGGGACTTATGAGACATGAAGAATGTAAACTTGTTAAAAGCTTACAGAATAACTTACCGAAGATTGCGGAGACCATCTGTGACACATGGTGTTTTAAGCCGGAGAGTTCGGCGGTTCTTTCAGTAAGGGCAGCCTCCACTTGTTCGGCCTGGCTGAGCAAGGCAGTCTTCTCGTCGGCCCATGTTTTTCTCTCTGTTTCAAATTTTTTCTTTAGTTTTTCTTGTGCAGCAACACTGAACTCAAACTTTGCATTGGCCTTCCGGGTCTCAGTTTCCTGAGTCTTCGGGCGGTTCTTCAGCTCAGAGATTCCCGATTCAAATTTCTTGCAGACAGCCTGTACAAATTCCGGTTTATAGTTTGAGTAATTATCATGCAACATTAAAGTCCCAAGCACTTTGCAAGAAAAGACACTTGGCACTTGGGGGCTAATGTATGCTGAAAGATTCTATTTATAAGTGCCGGTTCATGAAGGTAAGCCGGAAGTTAAGTCTACAACATATTCTATCATAAGTAATAGACTTGGGGGCTAGCATGGTAAGGATGACTATGGAGTAAGCAAGAGAGTTGTACCTCAGATTTTTGCTGTATCTGCTTCACCATGTCAATCTCCAGGTCCCGGCTGTTGTGCACTTGACCAATATAACCAGAAACAATGTCTCCAATCCTCAAGTTAGCATAGTCAGGGATATCCAGTCTGGCCCTGCGGCACTCCAGCAGTTCTTCTTTAGCAGAGCATCTGGCCAGCACAGTGGGTCTTCCCGGCTCAACATATTCGGTCTGGGTAATCACCACATCCGGGTCATCGGCCGGTTGAGCTGAGCTAGGGATCTCCGGGTTGTCAGAACTCTCCATGGCTTGTTGTTCAGTTGGAGCGGTGGTTTCTGGAGCTGGTGCATACGGCGGCTCCGAAGCAGAAGCGTTGGGTTCAGTCAAGACCGGTTCTTCGACCGGGTGACTTTTCTTTGCCCTCTTGCTGAGTTCTGCTTGTGCGCTGAAAGTCAAAAGGTTAGTGCAAAAACATGAGTAAGATAAGCACAAAATAAGATGATCATCATTACCCGGGTGCAGTCTTGAAAGCCGGCAAGTTAGATTGCATGGAGTCACCGGAGGAAGGTGAAGTTTCCTGATAGTTTGAATCAGAAGAATTGAGTGGTTGGCGAGTGATGCCCGCCAAAGGATGAAAAGGATATAAGTTGGAGATAACCTCGGTCCGGCGCTTCCTTGATGCTTCGGGTAAGCCGGAGGAGAGGTCTGCGTCCTTGCTGGCCCGGGTTTGCCTCCGGCTCTCATGAATCTGTTGCTTCAAAAGAAATTGAGGATCTTGATAAGCTAAAGGATGGGAAAATCTTACTTTCCGGGTTACTCTTCGGACTTTCAGCCTTGGCAAGGGTTCCGAGTCGGAGGAAAGTATAGTTACCTCTTCAATCACCGGGTTACTCGCTCCGGTGTCCTCCTGCTGATAATCAATGTCAATAAGATGGTTAAGAACAAAAAAAAGAGAAGGGCGTAAGAATGAAGGGTTACCTCTGACTCGGAGGTGTCATCCAGCTGAAGCAGGTCTGAGGTGCTAGGCTTACTCCCCTTCTTGCGGGGAGCGGTTCTCCTGGCGGCTTTCTTAACCTTCCTGGATTTTTTAGCAGCCTCATGATCATACTTGACCTTCCAGAACTTATCATTAGCCTGAAAAATACAACAAAGGTTTCTTGAGGTTAAGATGAAAATTGTTAAAATGGAAAGTGAGGTGCTCAGATCAGTAGCTTACCGCCGGAGCCGTGTTAGCTTTGCAGAAGGGACTTAGGCCTGTCCTCCCGCAGTCTGCTAAGCTCTCGTTCAGAAGGGACTTAGTCATGTCGTCAACGACGTCCTCAGGTAGGTCGTTGGGGCTGTGCCGCAGAGGATCATCCTTCCGGCCCGTGTAATCACACATTAAGCCGGGGCGGCGGCTCAAGGGAATCACCCGCCAAGCAATCCAGACCCGGACCAGATCAACACCGTTAAGGCCGTTTCCCAGAAGAGCTTTAATCTTGTTGATGGTGGGGATAAGTGGTTGTCGCTCAGCTTGAGATAATTTGTCTGGCAGGGGGTGATTTGACTCCAGACTCAGGGCGCGAAAGCCGGGCAGAGGGTTTTCATCAGCCGGAGAAGTATCCTGGCAGTAGAACCATGTATAGTTCCAGTCCTTTGGGTGGCTTGGCGGCTCAGCATAAGGAAAGAGGCAATCTCTCTGTCATTGGATCGAAATTCCGCCAAGTTCCAAGCTAGGCCCGTTGGCACACTCGTTCTGGCGGTTCAGATAAAACAGCTCCCTAAAGAGCAGTAGGATGGGCTCTTCTCCGAGATATACCTCATAGAACACTTGAAAGTTACAAATATTCGACACGGAATTGGGTCCAATGTCTTGAGGTCACAGATCGAAAAATTTCAGAACATCTCTGAAGAATCTTGAGCCAGGAGGAGCAAAGCCCCGGCTCATGTGATCAGCAAATATAACAACCTCTCCGTCTCTTTGTTGAGGTCTTTCTTCGAACGGGTCAGGGGCACGATAGGACATGACCTCCTTCTTAGGCAGGTAACCCGTCTTCACAAAGTCATCTAAAGTATTATCAGTAACATTGGATCTCACCCAGTTGCACGTAATGGGTGCCTAGGGAGCCTTGGGCGGCATGGTGAAAGACGAAAGCCTATGACAAAAGAAAATGTCCGGTTCAAATATAAGCCGGAGGAAGATTTCAGTTCAGTATTCAAGATGGCGGCTTATGAAGGAGCCTAATGATATATGGCTAAGTGTGTCGGGTTATCTAAGCCGCTGTGGATATCATAAGTAATTCAAGTTGTTTAAAACTCTATTATGAATAAGCCGGAAATTTCACAGCGCATGGCCTCTTTTAAGCCTGAGATATGAGCCGCCATGGTTAACAGATGCAGGTTTTTGACTAAGTGTTGTACAAACAGGTTTCACAGGTTGCAGGGATTATTTTGGATCAAACGATCGTCCAGAAAGAAAAAATTTCTAGACCTAGAAAGCTGATACAGAGAAGTTCATGAGCTTAGAATGAGGTCTTTCTGTGCACAAGAGGGATCTACTAGCATAAAAATGAGTGCGAAACCACTACCGCAGGAGTTCTATCCTACTTTCCGGATCAAAAGAGGTCGCGGTGGAAGAACTGTGAAGAACTCGGGATGAACTACGAAGAACAGGGGAAGAACGACAGAACCCTAATGCGAATCTACTGTAGGGAGTGGCAAGGACTTACTGGCGCTGATGAGATGCGGAGGTCGCCGCCGTTTCTCTGGACCAGCTCAGGGTGATGCAGCGGCCGAGGTTGAGGAAGACAAGGGGCACGGCGGCAGCGGCGGAGCTCGGGCTCTGGGCGGCAGAGGAGGAAGACGATGGAGGAGAAGAGTGATGAGGGCTTATGGGCCAGGCCTATTTATAAGGGATGGCTGGTAAATGGGCGCGAGAAACGAGGAGGCAGAAGACGTGATTATCTTGCCACAGAAACGCCTTGATTTTTAGGATGGTCATTAAAGATAAGATCCGTTGGGATATGACAGAATAAAAATGGATTTAATGGAAGATGATGTCACGGCGGGTTACCAAGAATCCAGAAGATGACATCACGACGGGTTATAACCTTCGCACAAGCAGAAGCCGGAAGACTTTCTTTCAAAGGGATTGAAGATTGACATGAACCGGTTCCAATCAATCTGGGGCCTAATGTTGAGGATATAACTATTTGAGTCACCCGCCCAGGAGGGGCCGGGTTACGTTATAATGATCATCTCGTGAAGCCCAGTACCAGGCTAGAGGATGGTAGATCAATAGTGGGCTTAAGACCCGGAGGTGGCTTAAGGCCCGTAGTGGTAAACCGCCGTTATGGCAAGACTTGTAATGTAAGGCAAGAGTAGCTAAGAGTCCGAGCCGGATACTGTTATAAGCCGGCCGGGACTCTGAGAGCCGCTGTGCGTCAACCTGTCTATATAAAGGGACGACCCAGGGGCGGTTCAGGACGGGAGACAACAGATCGAGAGCCATGCATAGCGATTAAGCTCCCTGGTCATCGACACCCTAAGTAATACCACCTCAACTGGACGTAGGCTTTTACCTTCACCGTAAGGGGCCGAACCAGTATAACCCTCGTGTTCCTTGTCCCGTTTAACCCCTTTAAGCTTCCTAGCTGCAATGGCTCCACGACTAAGTCCTTGCACGAGGACATCTGCCGTGACAATTCCACAACACCTCCGACAGCCACCTCTGCCTCAACTGCTTCAGCGACCAACCCAATGATTCTGAGGTCGACACGGCTACGGCAAAGAGGTTGTACAGTTGTTGCATCACTTATTACTATACATTCACGTCGATCCATTAGGGCTATTTGGCATGCTCTCTCCTTACATAATCTCACCATATATTTTTCGTATGCATGTCAAATATTGTACACAGTCATGCTGAACATGTAGAGAAAAAGAGAAGAGTTTTGCGTGGCAATACAATGTCATGAAGACATCGCTCCATGGTGGGTTCAATGGCAAACCCTCCCCAACCCTCTCCAGATTGTAATCCAGAGGAAGATATCTGTTCTGAGGCGGATTCAGACGCCGCTGACCACTCCTATTTACCCCCCAAGCTGTTTGCTCTACCTTGGCATGATGATGTTAGTCATATCATGCATATGTTGCCTTGCAGTGCCTACTTTTGACATCATATATGTCATCTGCTTAGTTTAGACATGTTCTGTAATGCCACCTGTTTAGTTTCTATATCATATATGGGAATTATGCAGTCTCATGTCTTTTAGCCAGCCATAATATATGTGAAATGTGCAATGCCATCCTGTTTAACCAGGCATCATATATTTGAATGATATCTTGCCCATCCTTTTCTTCATTACATTTCCATTTGTCGACAATGTTTGTACATTAAACTACTCTTCCTGTGAATCAGCCATTTGGGTGGGAGATGGAAAAATCTGGAGTGAAAACAAGGCCTTCAGAGCAGACAGTGCTACCTGTTGAAGCAGATCTCTTGTTGGGTCCCGATAGCTCCTCGGAGATGGATTCAGAGACAGATTACCAGTCCTATTCCCCCACTGAGGTGTATGCTCTAACTTGGCACGGTTATACTGCTCATATCATGCATACGGTGTCTTGCATTGCATAGTTTAGACATCATATACACAATATTCAACACCATGTTCTTAGTTCAGACATCATATCGAATGCCCTCTGTTTAGCATATAAATCACATATGTGAATAAAATGATGTGATCCTGATTACTTAGATAACATGTAGGTGAATTATGTCATGCGATCCTGTTTAGTTATTCATCATATCTTTGAATTATGTTATGCTATGCTATCCAGTTTAGATAGACATCATATATGTGAAATTATGTCATGCTATCCGTTTTAGTTAAACAATATACATGTCAACTATTTCATGCCCTCTTTTTTCCACACTATCTATTGCATCTGTCTCTCATACAATGTCTGTACATTCAACTATGTTTCATGTTTATCAGCCATTTGAATTGGAGCGGGTGATGCCAGTATCTAGCGGACTAAAAACACGGTCTTCAAATAAAACAGTGCTACCTCTTGGTGGAGATAGCACCCCGGTTGTACATGCACAAGAACCAGCCCTACCACACATAACCCAAACTCTCGCAGATTGTACCCCTACTGCGATGGACAGAGAACCAGCTTCACCCAATCTAACCCCAACCCCAGCCGATAGTAACCCAGTTCCTGTTGACACAGCACCATCTCCACCACAGAGCTCCCAAACAAGAGCAGTTAGTAAGGCAGCTCCAGTGCCCAAAGAGCCAGTACTATCACGGCGAACCCCAACTCCACCAGTTAGTACGCCTATTCCTGTGGAGGAAGCACAACCAGCTAGTCGTAGTTTAGCATCTATCGCATTTGATGTTGTTAAATCGTATGTGCGTATCTTCCCATCTTGGAAATATTATACTGAAGATGAAGGAAAATGCCAGTTGCAGGTGTTTGTCTAGGAGTTATGTGTAAGTAATGTTATTCATGGCAATTACTTTGCTTTGTCCCATACATCCTACCTCCATGATGGTTATAATACATCCCATTTTTCTCTATAGAGAAGGACCGATTTGGAAACTCAGGATGAGGTAACCTGTGCTAATACCTCTGCTATCTTCAAGAATGCTTGGTGGCAGTATCGGAATTACCTGAAGAAAACGTACTTCACCGGCAAAGAAACTCATCAAATTCCCTTACGTTATCCTGAGACACATTTACTGGACGATGACTGGGAACGCCTTGTTCTGTACTGGTCCCGAACCAAGAATGTGGTAAGGTCTATGAGCTCATTTTCTATTTTTAAGTATTATATTCTTGCGTCTTACTGTACTCTGTTCATGTAGAACAAGTGCCTAAACCTGAAGAATAACTCTTCTAATTTAAGATTCCATTGCTATCATAATTCAAATAAGCGCTATGCGTTAATTGTGCATTTTGCCACCGCCTTGCGCTTTACTAACCAAAGCGCATGCTTATGCGCAGTTATGCACAGATTATGAGTAGTTATGCGCAATGCATTTTGCCAACGCCTAGAGCCTAGGCGCGCTTAAGCGCTTGCTTAGGCGCGCCTTTGTTAACTATGATTGCTTTGCTCTTATATCACTGTATTTACTCATACAAACTTATTTTTAAATTGAAGGATCCAATCAAAACTCCAATGGCACAGCAGGTATGTTCACGCATGTTTCTTTAACAGGTTTGATCTTATCAATAGCTCTGTTGATTTCAATTTCAATTGTGTATACAGTTGACTTTCATATCATGCACATTACTAGCATCACAACAAAGTCAATAGTGTTGTTGTACATGTAGACCCGTGGTACCCATCTGAAATCTTGTTGTGCCGTGTAGTTTCCCACGCTTTGTATTCTTTCACTGCTGCTTTGTCTTGAACTGATATGATTTGAACCGTGTCTCTATTTTGATTTGGCAAAACAATGTAGTGACCATAGGACATAGATATATGTTTGTTTGATGCTTTTATTATGTACTAGTACTTGGCAATAGAAGACTTGGTAGTTTAATCCTGTCCACCTTACTAATGAACTGGTCCACCGAAATGAGTTTCATATACTAGTACATGCTAAACTTGTTATGTGTCTGCTTGTTTCTTCTTTTAGAATGCTGACATAATTTTGGGGAAGAGTGCCTTATTAAGCAATGGTAAAGGAAGTAATGCAAATAAGGTTCAGGATAGTGACACATCCTTGTTGGTCTCCAACAAAGCTGATAAAACAGCTAAGGAAGACTATCTTGAAGACAGCAAGACAACCCCAAAGTCCTGTCTTGGTTTAGTGTTCGAGTTACTGGCCACTACCGCTTGCACAAGCTATTCAAACTCACTGTCTGAATCAGTTCGGTTTCTTGAGTCTGAACTACAAGCTGAAAGACATCGATCAGCTGTGCTGCGACAAGAAGCGGAAGGACTGCGGAAGTCCCTGGAGCATTCAGATGCCTACTTTCTCGTGCAACAGCAAGCGTTGGAGGATTTTAGCGCCAAACAGGACAAAGCTAATCAGCTTGCTAAGCTTATTGCCAGCATGGTGGATACCCAGGATAACGTTTTTTGAGCTCTTCTGAAGTTGTTTCAGTTATGCTCTTGTTTTGCTGCCGCGTTTATTTGCACTGGTGGCCAATTTTGACGGCCAGTGTATGTAATGTGCTGCTTTGTTCCCTATATTTGCAATGGTGGCGAACTTTGATGCCCCGTGGATGTAATATGTGTAATAGCGGTAATAGGCTAGCGTTAATTGCTTGCTTATTTATTTCCTTATTGTCTTGTTTAGTTGTTTGCTTGTAGTCACTGCAGTTATTTTTCTATTTTTTTCTAGTGGCCACAATAGCCTACTTTTGGTAACTAGGCCAAAATAATCATGGCAACACACGGACTGTTGTAACCATGGGCCTCCTGCAGGCCGTATGATCCATGGGCCTTCGTCCGGCCGTAGGATCCATCGGCCTTCTATACGGGCCTTAGGGTCCATGGGCCTTCTACGGGCCGTAGGGTCCATGGGCCTTCTACGGGCCGTACGATCCATGGGCCTTCTATGGGCCGTACTATCCATGGGTCTCATACGGGCCGTAGGATCCATGGGCCTTCTACGAGGCGTATCATCATTTCGCCAATCAAGGGCCGTACTATTCGTGGACCATAACGGGCCGTTAATAGGCCGTATTTGATAACTCTATGAAAACAGCCCAATGGGTTTTTTTGACATGAAAACGGCTCAATGTATTAACGGTCCGCAAACGGGCCGACTGTAACGATGGGCTGAATTTGGCCCACAAGCAGAAAATGACAGTAACGGGCCGTAAGTAACCGAATTCTACAAATGAGCCCAAGAATCAATGGGCCCTGAGAAGGCCGAAAGATAACTTGGGCTGGAAACGGCCCAATGAAAAAACGGACCGTTAATGGGTATAAAGTGATCACTACTAGGAAAAGGGCTATAGATGAAATGGCCACTAATGGCGCACCAGACACGTGGTGCGCCATTGCTATATAGCAGTGGCGCACCATGTGCCGGTGCGCCATTAGTGTGAAAGACAGTAATGGCGCACAAGCCACACGGTGCGCCATTAGTAACAATTTTTTTTCCAAACATAATAATGGCGCACCAGGGCATAGTGCGCCATTACTAGTTCTAACTAGTAATGGCGTACCAGCCAGATAGTGCGCCACTACTAATTTTTATTTTTTTATTCTTTTGCAAAACTACTAATGGCACACCAGGGAACAGTGCGCCATTACTAGTTTAAACTAGTAATGGCGCACTGTTCCCTGGTGCGCCATTAGTGTTTTTTTTTTGCAAAACTACTAATGGCGCATTAGGTGGTGGTGCGCCATTAGTAACCTGGGACGAGCTAGATATTTTGGACAGCCACACCTACCCACTCACTTTCCCCACTTCATTCTCTCCGCCTCCTACTCCAAGCTTGTCTCGGCTGCCTCCTCCTCCTCACCTCATTTGCACCATAAATTCATCCAAATTAAGTGGTTAAATTACCTTTTTTTAATAGGTAAGTAAGGGGGAAGCTATATTTATGTTGTTCTCCCTCTCGAACAACGTGCACATGCACTTTTTATGGCCTAGCTAGATCTATGTATGTTTGTGGTGTTGCATATGTTTGTGGTGTTGCATATATGTTTGTGTTTGCAGGTACCGGTATTTGAAATGCGATAGTTGCCAATATTTTGCCGGAATGTTGATTCATTTCCGTTTCGGCGAGAATTTTGGCACTATGCATTCTTTTTGGTCCTATTTTTAGGGAAAGTCATGCCAAATTTTTTCTTGGTTCTAAAATATCATTTTGCTCTACCCCGCAGGCGACCATGGTCCGCACGATGACCGAAGGCATCGTGAATAGGTTTTTGAGCTCCGCGAAGGCCGAGATGCTTGAAAAGAACGAGACAGAGATAACATGTCCGTGTCGAAGATGCAAGGTAAAGAGCCTTATTGCGGACCCGGATTCCGGGCAGGTGCGGGACCACCTGCTCTTGCGTGGTTTCATGGATGGCTATCGGTGGCAAGGTGATGAAGATGACTATGAAGTCGTCCATGGGGGTCGGGCAAGAAATGAGGATGGGCAGCAAGACAACCACCGCGGCTCGGGCGGGCGAGAAGACGAAGAATCTCCAGGACATGATCACGACGGTGATGCTGTACACAGTCATCATGTAGAAGATGCCGGACATGATGATGAGGAAGATGCGGGAGCAGACGAAGGGCATGATCATGAAGATGAAGATGCCGGCGGAGCAGACGACGATGGACCATCGATGGGCTGGGTGCAGGACCCTCATATTCAAGAGCTGCTTCTCAAGCAGACGGATAACGCAAGAGCTGCCGCCCGAGAGAAAGCCAAGCTGGATCAACTGGAGATAGACGCGGTTACTCCATTGTATGAAGGATGCAGGCCCGAGGATACCCGCCTGAAAGTAACGCTCATGGCTCTGGAGATGAAGGTAAAACACAAAATGACGGACGCCTGCTTCGACGAGAACATGTCATTCTGGCACGAACGTCTTCCCAAGGGGAAAAAGTGCCCGACCAGTTTCGAGGAGGCGAAGAAAATCGTGTGTCCTCTGGATTTACCGCACATGAAATACCATGTGTGCATGAACAATTGCATCATTTATCGGGACAAGCACGCGGAGTCTACCATATGTCCAGTGTGCGGTGTCACTCGATACAAGAAGAGGAAGAAAGCTCCTCGAAAAGTGGTGTGGTACTTTCCGATCACTCCTCGTCTGCAGCGGTATTTCGCGGACCCTAAGGTAGCGAAGCTCCTGCGTTGGCACGCGGATAGGGAGGAGAAGAAGCGAGAAGATGACGCAAATGATCCGGAGATAAATAAAAAAGACAAGATGCTGAGTCACCCTAAGGATGGGAGCCAGTGGCAAGCGTTGAACTTCGAACACCCAAAATTTGGGAACGATCCAAGGAACATCGTGCTGGGCGCGAGCACCGATGGAGTCAATCCGTTTGGCAGCCAGAGAAGCACACATAGCACCTGGCCTGTGTTTGTGTGGATGTACAACCTTCCCCCCTGGTTGTGCATGAAGAGGAAGTACATTCACATGAGTATGCTAATTGAAGGGCCGAAACAACCAAGGAACGACATCAATCTGTATCTGGGGCTGCTGAAAGAGGAGCTAGACACGCTGTGGAAAATGCCAGCCAATACGTGGGACGCCGCAGAGAAAGAATATTTCCCTATGAGAGCCGCACTGCTCACGACGGTGCACGACTATCTCGGTTACGAATATCTCGCAGGGCAGGTGGTCCACGGATTTTCTGGATGCGTCAGGTGCATGGATGACACAACGTATCGCCAGCTAGATAGAAATCCCGGGTCTTCGAAAACCGTGTTCATGGGACATCGAAGGTGGCTTCGCGACGATGACCTTTGGAGGAAACGCAAGGATCTGTTCGATGGTGAAACCGAACCCCGAAGACGCCCGCGTACGAGGAGCGGCGAGGAAATAGACGAGCTGTTGAAAAATTGGAAAGATTGCCCACTGCCGGGAAAGAAGCAAAAGGCGCCAGAGCCGGGAAAGAAGCAAAAGCTTAAGGTGCCAGAGCCACTGCTGAAGGTATGGAAAACGAGGTCTGTTTTCTGGGACTTGCCGTACTGGAAGATCCACCGTGTGCCTCACAGCCTTGATGTCATGCATATCACGAAGAATGTGTGCGAGAGTCTGCTTGGTACCCTGCTCAACATGCCAGAGAGGACCAAAGATGGGCCGAAAGCAAGGGCAGACTTGAAATCAATGGGCATCAGGGAGGAGCTTCACGCTAATGATGATGATGATGAGGCGAAGCAGGACACGGAAAGTCGTCGCAAAGGCAAAAAGGCGAAGAAGACCGGAAATGACTTCCCTCCCGCGTGCTTCACTCTAAGTCAGGAGGAGATCGATCAGTTTTTCACCTGCCTCATAGGAGTAAAACTTCCTTACGGTTACGCGGGGAAGATCAGCAGATACCTAGACTCAGAGAAGCAGAAGTTCAGCGGGATGAAGTCTCACGACTGTCACGTGCTGATGACGCAGATACTTCCAGTTGCAATCCGTGGGATCATGGACGCGCACGTCCGTCAAACGCTATTTGGCCTATGCAACTATTTCGACGTCATCTCTCGGAAGTCGGTTGGCGTGAGGCAACTCAGAAGGCTACAGGAAGAGATCGTGGTGATACTATGCGAGCTTGAGATGTACTTCCCGCCCGCATTCTTCGATGTTATGGTGCATCTGCTGGTCCATATCGTGGAGGCTATCATCCAACTCGGGCCGACGTTCCTGCACAACATCATGCCATTCGAAAGGATGAATGGTGTCATCAAAGGATACGTTCGCAACATGTCACGTCCAGAGGGAAGCATAGCCAGGGGCTTTCTGACCGAAGAGTGCATCTCCTACTGCACGAATTATCTAGGCATCGAGAACCCCGTTGGTCTGCCCATCAACAGGCACCTCGGCAGGCTCGCTGGATGGGGTCACCGTGAGGGTCGCCGCGAAATGCATGTCGACTTCGATGGTCGACTCGCCGACTTTGAAAGAGCACACCTAGTCGCGCTACAACACATAGACGTGGTCGATCCTTGGGTGGTAGAGCACAAAATGTTTATTGAGAAGACGTACAATGACCGAGGCCAACAGAGGACGGACGGAGATATAATCAAAGAGCACAACTCATGTTTCACGCGTTGGTTCAAGCAGAAGCTTCTGTCGTACCCTTTACATGAGGATTCTTCCGCGGAAGAACAACTCATATTCGCCTTGTCACAGGGCGCCGAGCACAACCTGATGACGTATGAGGCGTACGATATCAACAGCTACACATTCTACACCGAGGACAAGGACATGAAGAGCGATGGTTATCAGAACTCCGGGGTAACGATGGAATCCTACACCGGTAACGACAAGGACAGATACTACGGAAGGATCGAGGAGATCTGGGAGCTGAGCTACGCTGGAGAGAAGGTCTCGATGTTCCGTGTCAGATGGGCCAAGAGCGTCATAAAAGAAGACCGGTATTTCACCACCATGGTTTTACCCGAAGCCAAATCCAAGACCGCAGGTGCGAACGTCACCGCGAAAAATGAGCCATGGGTACTGGCTTCCCAAGTGGACCAATGCTTCTTCATTACCGACCCGCCAAAGCCCAGTCGTGTTGTCGTGAGGAGAGGCAAAAGGAAGATCATCGGAATGGATGGAGTCGCCAATGAGCAAGACTTCGACAAGTACGGCATCCCGAAGATGGAACATGATGACGACGATGAAGTATCAGCATACACCACAAGAAGAAGCAGGACCACCCTACCTAAAGGACGTCCGTTCAAGAGAAGAACTCCATTTACGAAAAATAAGGGCAAGAAGATTGTTAACAGATAGCTAGCTAAGATCGATTATATTTGAATTGTAGTCTTCATTTCTCGATTGTATTTCATAAATATTTTCAAATAACAAATTTGATGATATTTTTTCATATTCATAAATATTTTCAAATAACAAATTTGATGATATTTTTAAAAAAATTATTACTGTTTTTATTAAAAAATATTACTGTTATGATTTAAACAAGTTTGAACATATTTGAACACAAATAAATATCAAACAGCATTTTAAATGCATAAAAACAAAAATTGGGGAGCCTGGGAATCGAACGCAGGACCTCCTAGTGTGTGTGCTGTGTGCTGACTAGTCGGGCTAGTGGGCGTGTTCTGATGGAGATAGGGTTAGGTGGAATATAACCTGACCAGTCGGGCTAGTAATTTCTAATGGCGCACCAGGGTGAGGTGCGCCATTGCTATCGTCGTACTTATGGCGCACTTGGGGGAGGTGCGCCATTGCTAACCCTCCCCTTACTCCACCTATTCCCCTCGCACTGTGGCCTCCCTCCCTCCCTCGCCAGATCCCCCACTCGACCCCAACCGTACGCCGCCGCCCCCATGCTCTGCCCCCTCCGTCCGCCGCGCCTGCACGCCGCCGCCCCGACCCCTGCGGGACTCCACCCCCGCCGCCCCCGCGCCCCCTGAACGAGTCGGCCGAGCGCGCGCGCTAGGGTTCCTCACCCCGCCGCCCGCTCCTCTCCTCTCCTCCTCCCTCCGACGAGCGAGGGCCTCCTCCGGCCCCTGCAGCAGCCGGCGAGCGCAGCCCCGACGCGCCCACACCCCGCCTGCCCCTGCCGTCCTCCGCCACCGGTCACCTCCGCAGCAGCCGGCGAGCCAAGGACGGTGCCGTGACCCTCGCCGCCACCTCCCGCCGTCTCTACCTGCGTGTGGCCAGCGGCTGCTCTCCTTCGACCGCGGCCTGGGGTGAGCCTCTCTTCCTTGCCTCTATGCTTCTTGTCCATGTCATTGTTCCCTGTTCCTCTCTTGTTCATGCTGCTAGTTACACGGATCAATGGATGTTAGATAGATGTATGTATGTTGATGTTAGTTAGGTATTTGATGCTTGATGGATGGATGGATGAGTTGTGCTAGTTGCTTGCTAGATGGATGGATAGTAGTTTGGTTCTGTTTTTGCTGCTGTTTGGTTCTGACGATGAGTAGCAAGTATAGTAGGAAGATGATGCATAGTAGTTTTATGTTGTTCTAGTAGTTGTAGTTGTAGATACAGTAGCAGTATCATGTGCTACTGTTGTAGATACAGTAGTTGTAGGAACATTAGATACAGTAACAAGTGTCATGTTGTTGTATTAGATACAGTAGCAGTATCATGTGGCACTCCCTTAGTTGTAACAAGCCCTGCTGTTGGATGCCAGAAAATCATATTTTTTGGCTTTGCTGTATTCAAGTTGTGATGCTAGAAATCTTTTGCTGGGAATCACCAATATGTAGTAACTTTATGTCTTGGCCTTTTCCGTTTGCCATTGGACATTGTAACAAGTAGAGCTCATTATGCCCGAACAGAGTAAACATCATTGTGTCCAACACATAGTATAACAACCCCCTTAGTTTTATATCTACTCTACCTTAGCATTCAGTTGCTGTAGTTATTGGACAGTCTAACTTGTAAGTTATTTAAAACTCTGAAACAAGCCCTGCTGTTGGATGCCAACAAAATATTTCTTTGACTTTGCTGTATTCAGGCTGCGATGCTAGAAATCATTCAGCGTCTAATTTTACTTGTATTAATGTTGAACTTGATAGGGTTTTTGCTTCGTGATTTAAACATATTTTGCAAAAGGCATGTATCCGCTACAGTATGCTTTTTGTTAGGCATATTTTGATGTGAGATATTGGTTCTTTTTAGCGTGTCATAAGTTAGCACCCCACCCTTGGGTCATCCCTGGGTCTCCCAGTGCTGCCGTGTAATTTGGTCGAAAATTTGTTCGCTGTTACTTACTTTGTGTAATTCGTCTGTAGGGAATTCTTGCAGAACTTGAGTACAGTCTTGTGGGGTTCATCACCAGCTGTTACAGAGTCATTCAGTGATAGAGACCAGAACAGGTGGGGCAAAATCTGTACTTGTTCTGTTGGAAGCTGATTATACCAGAGAAGTATTCAATTATACAGATTTTGCTTTCCTGCTTGTGGCACCTAGTTGTTGCCTGCTTTCCTGCTTGCACACCCTCAGATTTTCAGTATGCATTGTTTGTATGTATGTAACCTCGACTGACAAACTATATAAGCTATACAGCGAAATGGAAGGAGTTTACTTGCTATTGAATAGTGATCTTGTTCATTTTGTGTATCTAGTGAGCATAGCAAAGTTCCTCTCTATACCTCATAAGGGAGCAGTATGCATCTAGTGTAGGCTTGTATACTTGTATAGTTTCAGATGTCTCCTGTTCTGGGTCATGGACTTTGTGCCATGGCCACATTGGTTTTCTGTTTGGCCTCAATTTGGCCTGGCAAATGATGGTCTACTAGCTGGCAAGATGTTTTTTGAGAAACACAGTACCAGCATGTCGATAATGATTTTGGCAGCAGCGTGAGGCAGCAGTGTGCGGCGCAATTCCTTCATTGGATAATGATTTTGTAGGTACCCCGAGAGGCCCTTGAGTTTGCCGGAATGTCGATTAACTTCCGTTCCGGCAAATTCGGGTACTCCATATGTCCTATTTTCAGCAAAGGTCATGCTGAAATTTTCCGTGAATTTTAGCATGACTTTGCTAAAAATAGGACATATGGGGTACTTGCGACTAATGCATGGGCCGGGGTATCTTAGTACTTAATTAAGTAGGATCAACTGCCTCTTGTGTTATACATATAGAAGTGTGATATGTTTACTATCTCTTGGTGTTTGTCCTTAATTAAGTAGGGTGTATTATTAGAAGATACCCATATATATCAGTCAACCTAGGGTGCCTCGGCATCGATAAACCCTAATGATGAAAACTTAACTTAGCATTTAGGGTGCCTCGGCGTCGACAAAACCTAAATGATCAAACCTTGGCTTTTAGTGTGCCTCGGTGTCGATGAGAACCTAAATGATGTACGCTTAGGCTTTTAGGGTGCCTCGGCGTCGACAAACCCTAAATGATAAAAGCTTAGCTTTTAGGATGCCTCGGTGTAGACAAACCCTAAATGATGAGACCATGATCTTGTTCCGTGACAATAACCAACTTTTTGACCAAACTTTTTTCCTATTTAGAGCGAAACATGGCCCACAACGATGAGGCCGGCGGTTCGGGCGGCAAGCAATTCTGGGAGCTGTCCTAGGAGATGGAGGAAGAACCTCACCACTATGAGGACGCCGCCGCGGAAGACACCGATCCTGACTACACAACCCCTAGTGGCGTCGGGGATGACACCACTGATGGTGCCGCCGAGGATGCCACCACTGATGATGGCGGCGCATGCACAGATGGCAGCCAACCGAATAGGCAACGGAAGGACCGGCGCCCGAACGTGCTCGGCACCGTCAAGGAGGAATTTACTGAAGTGAACTCCAACAGGCATCCAACGGCGCCCAAACATGTAGTCAAGGGGTACTCGGTTCAGCTCGGGTGCATTCTCCGGAGCACCGTCTCGATCAACACCGAGAACCTAAGGCATAAGGATCGAGGGAATTTGCGTAGCCTCCTCTTCACGAAGCTGCACGAACGATACAAGTTCCCCGCTGAGTTTGCAAACACACGCCTCTCAGGGAATAAAGTGAACAGTGCCGCCCTCACGAGGATGAGCACGGCCCTGTCTACATGGAGAAGCACGGTGAAGGCAATGATTGAAAAAGGTGATAGTTATGAGAAGATCAAGGCGAAATATCCTTTGATGAGCGAAGATGACTACAAGGAGTTCAAGATCAAGTGCGAGAGCAGCGCAACCTCCGAATCAAGTCAGTGGGGGAAAGAAATACGGGACTTGAACTTAGGGGTCCACCAACTCGGTCCCGGCGGTTACAGAGTGGCGGAGCCTATATGGGACAAGGAGGACGCGGAGCGTGCCGAGCAAGGCCTACCGCCCCGCTTCGAGAAATTACGTGACAAGCAGACCAGGAACTTTGTCAGGGCCCGGTACAAGGAGGACCCGGTAACAAAGGAGCTTACCACGGATCCGAAGACCAGGGCACTTGAGCTTGTTCTGGTAAGGAATACACCCCCGCGTAATTAGCTCCATATGGTTGCATTCTAATTAATGAAGCCAAATTTCTAAATGGTTCACATTCCTTCCGCAGGAGGCTGAAAGCAGTAGCGCGGGGTCGTCTCAGAGCTCCCCTTTTGACACCCCTTTAAATAGGGCGTTGAACGTAATGAAAAACAAGGATAAGCTCAGTAAGCCGTCGTCAGCTGGTCGTGTGGCCGGCAAAGGCTTGTCCACAAAATGGTCGTCATACTATACCGCTGGTGGTCGAAAGGAGAAAAAGACCAACTCGGAAAGCCAGTCGCGCGAGGTTCAAGAACTCAAGGAACAAGTAGCGCGGATTCCGTAGATTGTCCAAGAGCAAGTGCAACAACAACTGGGAACGACGCTCACCGCCATTGTGCCTACCTTGATTCAGGGGCTGACGACGTGGATTGCGGGCGGCCAACAGGGGCCTCCCCTGGTTCCCAGCTTCACGGCCAGGAACTCGCACAACGCGCAGGCGGCGCCATTGGTGTCTCCGGCGGAGGCGGTATTCGTGTCTCCGGCGCCGGCACGGGCATTGGACCTTAATGCACCCGGGTGTACGCCGGCCGGCACCTTGCCAGCAAGCGGCCCCTCCGTCAGTTGCACGCGCACGCCCGCCGTTGGCGGTGCCTCGACATTAGCCGAGCTCAACGGCATCACGGTAACTAAGCCTCTCGGCCGATGACTTCATCTCCTTGCCTTTGACTGGGCATCCCTGACGCCCTACATGTTTTCGCAGGGCGCCACCGATGTTCCTTGCACTCTCCTGCACTTCGTGGGCGGCAAGTTGGTCGATGTCGCCAAGGGCAGAATCGTTCAACCGGGCAACCTCGTGTTCCACGGTAATCCGATGCCACCCACCTTGTATAGGGTTGAACTGGTTCGAGTGCTGCCAGGCTGCGACGAGTTGTTACCTCCGATTCGACCCGCTGGGGCCGACGAAGATGATGTGATGACCCTCAGCGCCTGTGTAAGCTGGCCCCTGCTTTGGCCGAAGAGCCAGATTCGTTTGGGGGCGGGGGACACCACCCCACAGACAAGACCGCTAGTCGTGCCAGCGCCAAGCCATGGCAAGAACGCCGCAACGCTACCGGACATGCCGGACATCCCTATAGCACAGGATCCGGACATGCATATGGCACAGGATCCGGACGACGACGACAATGACGGCGGTACATTTTCCAACGTCGATAAGTACTTTGCCGAACATGGGTACGGTGATGAGTTCTGCGGGACTCCTTCTCAAGAACCCAACCCTGAAAAAGACGACCGCGATCTAGCTGGTACGGCGGAGAAACCCAATTGCAACAGGCGTCGTCTGGCGTTCAGTTCTCAGGAGACGCCTCCAGCTGCCGCCTTCACCGAGCCTCAGATAGCTGAGGTGCCAAATATTATCAGCCCCAACACGCTCAAGAAGGCGGTCTGTGAGCAGAACTCGATCCTATTACAGCAGATCAGGAAGAAGGGACGGAAACGAAAGACTAACAAGGGCGCCAGTGCGAGCCAGCCGGCACCGAGTACGATCCGTGCTCAGGACGGGCCACCTTCACCTAAGGATATCTCGAGGAGGGTGCATGTGGCGGGTAGGCCGATGCTACCGACAAATATGCTCAATGCTGCAACCGGTGCTATGTGGAGTCTCCATGACAGTGTTCTTTCTTTGGAGAAGCGGCGTCTCAGAGAGAATGATGTGGCATACCCGATTTTCGTGGCCAAGGTGCCGGAGGGCAAGGGCTTTGTGGATAGCGCCGTCGGGGGTACGATCGTCCTGCGGTTTGATGACATCTTTGCTATGCTTAACCTTCATCCGCTGCACTACACCTTCGTTCGACTGTTCTTGCTGAGTATGGAGATGCGGATCATTAGAGACAAGACCCCGGACATTGTGATAGTCGACCCCTTCTACATGCGTGCCAAGATCTTGGGCAGCGCTGGGGACCGGCAAGTCGCGAGTTCACAGCTCGAAGGCGTCATTCTGGCAAACCCAGATAAGGATAACTTCCTCGTGCCTTACTTTCCCGAGTAAGTCATCTCCTAACCGCCCCGTAACATATGATTTCTTAGATTTCGATCGTTCTTTTTTTTTCTAACATTCTGTGTTCTGTGCAGTGACACACATTGCACACTCATCCTCTTAAGCCCGAAATATTCCATGGCCACGTATTTCGACCCTGACCGTGACTCCAAGATAGACTGCACAAATATGAAGAAAGTTCTTGATGATGCTCTCCCCGGCTACGCCGCATCTGGAGGCACCTTTAAAAGGCCATCTCGTAGGTACGACAGGCACGTGTTCACCCACAATACGACGTTCCCCTGCGTCAAGCAGCCGCCTGGCGGTCAGAAGGATGCCTACTACGCCCTCCATCACATGCGGGCGATTGTACGGGACCATAATCACCTTCTGCTACCAAATAATCTCAAAGATTGGGCCGCAAGCTTGGCGGCAATCCAGGACGCGGACATCGGACAAGAATTCTTTCGCATCCAGTCGGAGTTTGCAGAAATCATCCATCAAGATGTCCTTCGTACCTCGGGGCAGTTCTACCTCAAATTTCAACCGTCCAACAGCGAGATAGACACAACGCTACAAATGCAGGCTGACAACGCCCGCGACTTCATGACCATCACGACAGACGGCGGCTTCATCCACACTCCGGTCCCATGAGTCGAGTCGAAAGTAGTGATGCTATGTGTAGTTCTGAAACATTGATTAGCTCATGTTGTATTTAAACTTTAATGAACTTGTATGCCTCTTTGGTTTGGACAGTCGTTCAACTTAGATGTAATCGATGCTATTTATTAGTAGAACCATGAATCGTGCTATTAATGTCTTGCTTTTCTCTTCCGATCCTTTTGTTGCATACTTATATATTGCTTATGTATTGTCTGTTGTTTGGCTAGTGCATAGAGATGTCGTCGTATGTCGTGTACAAGGGTAAGGTTCGCGGAATCTACGACGACTGGGAGGAGTGTCGGAGACAGGTTCACCGTTTCAGCGGTAACAGTTACAAAGGGTACACCACTAGGGCGGAGGCGGAATCTAGATACGCGCGCTATCTAGCGGGAGAGAGGAGGGAGCGTTGGAGGAACCGGATGAAGACCAGTTTCATCGCGATGATGCTCATCGTGATGACCGCAGCTCTCTTCTATGTGATGGTAGTTTAGATGATCGATATCGACTTGTAATGTGAAGACAAACTCGCTACTCGTGGTCTCGAGACTTGTAATGTTCTATCTTTGTTCGGTCTTTTGCATTCGGAGACTAATATGATGAATTGTATTCGGAGACTAATCTTCTATTGTATTCGATGAATCTGATGTTGCTGTGTGGTGCTGCTTATATTCTGTCCAATAATATATTTTGTAATCTGTGCAAAAATCAGAAAATAAAAAAAATCCCTAGTATACATACTAATGGCGCATCACACAGCAGTGCGCCATTAGTATGCCAAAGGATACTAATGGCGCATCACCATGCAGTGCGCCATTAGTATGCCCAAGGATACTAATGGCGCATCACCATGCGGTGCGCCATTAGTATGGCTAGGCACATGGGTAAATATGGCCCCCTGGGAGGCTTACTAATGGCGCACCATGGCCTATACTAATGGCGCACTGCCTGGTGCGCCATTAGTATACTAGATACTAATGGCGCACTAGTGGTGCGTCATTAGTAAAAAATACTAGTGGTGTGGTGCTAGTGGCGCACCGGTAGTGCGCCATTAGTAGGCAAAACTGGTGCGCCACTAGTAAGCCTTTTTCTAGTAGTGGATACACTGTTCATTACGGGACAGTTTCACCACGGGCCGTTAATGGGCCAAGAGTTACAAAGGTCCTCATATGGGCCAAAAGAAGTCATGGGACACACATGGGCCAGAAGTTAAAACGGGCTGAATCATATTGGACGGCCCAGATGACGCTAGTGGGCAACAGGCCCTGGGTTAGCGGGCTGTAAATGGGCTATATGCGAACAGGCCGTTAACAGGCTTTCGTGAGCCGGCCCGCCACCTTTTGACCAAGTCAAACAGGCCGGCCTTTTCACAGGAGGCCTCTGTTGGGCCGTGACACGTGTCGCCGTATCATAGGCGCCTTCGGTCCAATGAGTGGATGACATCTGTCCCAACGGTGAGCCGACACGTGTTTCCTCCAGCCAATGATGATTTTACACGTGGAAAATCCCCATTGGTCGGGGCTGTTAACGGGTTATCGGATCCAAGACCCGACCCGATAGCTTAACGGCGTTCCGTTACGGTGGATGCCACGTGTCGGTCACCCTTGACGAAAGCACTTCTGTGACGCGCGATTTATCGTCATGGAAGTGGACACTTCCGTGATGATAATTTTGGTAATGTCATGGAACACTTCTACGACAGCACAGGTATGACTATCTTGATTCTGTCATAAAATCGTCATGGATGTACATGCATGACAAAAAACGCGACCTACTATGACAAACACGTATCATCACGGAAGTGTATTTTTTTTGTAGTGCCTCTTACCGAGCACCGGACAGTGTCTCAGGGGCTACTGACTATATTGGGTTTTTTCTCTGTTATTTACCTCGAAACCTGTCAACAGGTTGCTGCAGGCTTTGTTCAGTCCGCTCTTGGCGGACTGAACCTTCTCAATCACCGCGCTCACAAGAACACGGTTCTCGTCCATAACGGAGGCGCCTCGTAGTGCCTCCATAAGGTTATCCGGCGCCCCTGGATGGACAGGGGCCACCGGCGGAAACGATGCACCCCCTCCTTCAAAGGGGGCTGCCCGCTCGACTCCGGAGACATATGGGTCTCCGGAATCGTATCCGGCTGATGGCCAAGCTGGATGCGGCCCTCTTCGCCAGTTTCCATGGGGATCGTCTCCCCCATGTGTCCGGCAGTGGAGGCTTCGCCTTGTGGCGCCTCCCGAACAGCGTCCTGGGTTCCTTCCCGGCTCGGATCGGCCCTCCGGGACAGCGCCTCGGTGTCGTCCCCGGGCCCGGGGGAGTAAGCAGGCGGTGGCAACTGGCTCGCCATCTCCGACGGAGCCAACGAACTTCCAGACGAGGATCGCTGGGTTAGGTCGCGGGCCGGATTGCAATAGTACAGCTAATTACATCAAGCCAATGGAGACAAAAGGCTGGATGTGCGCATAAATAAGCCGTGTCACTTACGATGCGGCCTGGGGCTTTGTGCGGCGGCGTCGTTCCGGACTACTGTCAACGTCCCACGCAGTGTTGACCGCCGGAACGCCCTTCCCCTTTTTAGGCGCCTCCGCCTCCAGATGCGCCGGAGCCGCCCTCTTCTTCTTCCTCTCCTCAGGGGGAGGATTGTTTTCTTCTTCCTCCGCTCCCCCGTCATTGTCTTCAGGGACAGAGGAATGAGTTTCGTCATCTTCGGACGCCGCGTCCGAAGTACCCTTACGACGGAGGCCGCTCTAGGCCCCTTTGCCTTCTTGGCCTTCTTCTCTGGCGCCTTATATGGCGCCGGTACTAGCATCTCCGCCAAGCGTGGGATGACTGGTTCCTCGGGCAGCGGAGCCGGACACCAGACTCGCTTCGCCCTCTCCGTCCAGTCCTGAAGGAGCAATAACAAAAGCTCAGACATCATCCTCAAAACAATTAGGTTGAAGACTCGTTCGAAATAACATACCTTGCTGGCAGGGTGTGTACAATCGTGACCACGGTCCGAATCCTTGGCCGGTGGTTTCTCATTGCCCTTGAAGAGCAATTTCCATTCGCCCACATGCGTAGTCTCGAAGAGCCTCACCAGGGTCCGGTGCTTCTTTGGATTGAACTCCCACAGTGGCTGGCTTCGGCGCTGGCATGGAAGGATCCCGCGAACTAACATCACCTGGATCACGTCAACTAGCTTGACGCTCTTGGTTACCATGCTCTGAACGCGCGTCTGCAGCGCTATCAGCTCATCAGGAGAACACCAGTCCGGACTCTTCTTGACCCAGGAGGTGAGTCGCATAGGAGTGCCGGAGCGGAATTCGGCAGCTGCTACCCAGGTGGTGCCGCGTGGTTCTGTGATGTAGAACCACTGCTTCTGCCACTCCTTTACCGTATCCACGAAGTTACCTTTGGGCCAAGAGACATTGGACAATTTGCTCACCATTGCCCCTCCCACTCCGCGTGCTGGCCATCCTCCACCTTCGGCTTCACGTTGAAGACTTTGAGCCACATCCCAAAGTGGGGTTGAATGCGGAGGAGGCCTCACACACGACGATAAACGCCGAGATGTTGAGGAAGGAATTCGGGGACAGATCATGGAAATCTACCCCGTAGTAATACATTAACCCGCGGACGAAGGGGTGGAGTGGAAACCCTAGCCCGCGGAAGAAATGGGGGAGGAATACCACCCTCTCTGTGGGCTCCAGCGTGGGGACGATCTGTCCCTCGGCCGGTAGGCGGTGGATGATCTCCTTCGCCAAATATCCGGCCACCCGGAGCTCAGTAATGTCCTCCTCCGTGACGGAGGAAACCATCCATTTGCCCTGACCACCAGATCCGGACATGGTTGCTTGAGTGGAAAGGAGATGAAAACTTGGGCGCTGGAGCTTGAGATCGGGAAGGCGGAGACGGAGAGAAAGGGTGAGAAGAGGAAGAGGGGGTCCTTATCCTCTTATAAAGGCAGTAGACATTAAACGCCTCCTCGCTCGCCTTAAGATCCGCCTATTCCCAAGGGGCGGTGTGAACGGCACGGTTGGGTTACCCATGCCCGCATTGATGAGAATCCTGCGATAAGGGGACACGATCTCTGCTTCGACAAGACATGCCAATAGCAACCGCGTCTTGAAACATGGGACAAATGGTTCGAAATTATGACCGAACGGACATGACGTCACATTGCAGAAAATTGTCAGCGGATGGGACTCGTGTAAAATATATATATTCTCTCTGCGGTGGTGCAGGGTGTTTAACAGGTCCGGATACAATCATCGCGTCCGAATACTACCTTGGAGTTCGGAAGAAGGGGAACCCGCCTTGCAATGCCGAAGACAATCTGCGCGCCGGACTCCTCGTCATTGAAGCCAGGTTCAGGGGCTACTGAGGGAGTCCTGGACTAAGGGGTCCTCGGGCGTCTGGCCTGTTATGCATGGGCCGGACTGATGGGCTGTGAAGATACGAAGGCCGAAGACAATACTCGTGTCCGGATTGGACTTTACTTGGCATGGAAGGCAAGCTAGGTGACCGATTATGAAGATTTCCTCCTATGTAACCGACTCCATGTAACCCTAGATCTCTCCGGTGTCTATATAAACCGGGGAGCATAGTCCGGATAGGACAGATTCATTACCATATACTCATAGGCTAGACTTCTAGGGTTTAGCCATTACGATCTCATGGTAGATCAACTCTTGTAACAGTCATATTCATCAAGATCAATCAAGCAAGAAATAGGGTATTACCTCCATAGAGAGGGCCCGAACCTGTGTAAACATTGTGTCCCCCGTCTCTTGTTACCGTCGATCCTAGACGCACAATTCGGGACCCCCTACCCGAGATCCGCCGGTTTTGACACTGACAGCGTACCCGGGCGATGGATCAAATGCAAGAAGGGATTGCGGCAGGGGGACCCCCTCTCCCCCTACCTGTTCCTGCTCGTCGTGGATGTGCTCCAACAGATGGTCAAGAGAGATGGTGGGATGCGTCACCCTCTGTTTGACGATGCGCCCCCGTTTGTCCTTTAGTACGCTGATGACACCATCGTCATCATGCGTGCGGAGCTGGACGCGGTTCGGCGCCTCAAGGGCATCCTGGACGATTTCGCGGCGGCGACGGGGCTTGTCATCAACTTCCACAAAAGCAACGTCGCGCCCGTTCATGTCCCCGAGGATGATCTTCGCGAGATGGTCCATGTGTTGGGCTGCTGCGTTGGGAGCCTCCCTCAAATCTACCTCGGCCTGCCGCTCTCCAACCGCAAGCTTTCCATGGATGATTTCCTCCCGCTCATTGTCAAAGCTGAGCGCTACCTCTCCGGCTGGCGCGCTCAGCTTCTGTCCTTCGGGGGGGCGCCTGGTACTGCTCAACGCCGTGCTGGACGCTCTCCCCACGTATGACATGTCTGCGATGGAGGTCCCGCCCTCTGTCCTCGGGGGCCCAGTGTCTCATGGCCTGGGATCGCGTCGTCCGTCCCAAGGGAGAGGGGGGGTTGGGGGTACGCGCCCTCACGGTCCAGAACCGGTGCGTCCTGCTGAAGCTCCTTCACCGTCTACACTCGCGCCAGGATGCGCCGTGGGCTCGCTGGGTCTGGGGTGAGCTGGGACGCTCGCTGCTGACCTCGGCAGCGGCGGTTTCGCTCCTCGGACCGCACTGGGCTTCCCTGGCCAAGCTTATGCCCGTGTACAGGGCGGTCGCCAGTGTCTCCGTCGGTGACGGGCGCACTACGGCGTTCTGGCTGGATTCTTGGTTGCCCGGCGGTGCCCTCTCCGTCCAGATGAGCTCTCTCTTCTCCCACACTACCATGCCTGCGGTCTCGGTTGCTCACGTCATTCAGCACGGGCTAGCAGGGGTCCTCGTCCCCCGCCTGAACCATGCGGGCACCCGGGAGTGCGAGGTGCTCCTCCGAATCGTCCGGGCGCTGGTCCTCACAGTGGAGCCGGATGTTCGGACCCTCCGCCTAGGTGTGCCAAGGGTGCCGGGCTCTCCTCTGCTGGCCTCTACCGACTTTGCCACTTTGGTGGGGTGCTTGCGCCGTACGCCGACTTTGTCTAGAAGAACTACGCTCCAAGTCGAGTCCGCTTCTTCGCCTGGCTCTTGGTCCAGGCTCGGATCCAGACGAGAGACATTCTCCTGCGGAAGCACATTGTGGAGGCGGCTGGGGCTGGCTGCCCCATCTGTTCGGCACCCATGGAGACGGCGGAGCATCTCATCTTCGGCTGCCCCTTTGCTCAGCGCTTCTGGTCTACGGTGGGAGTCGCCTCGGCGGTCTCGTCCGTTGAGCTGCTGCACACTATGTCCCCCCCTAGCTCGGTGCCGGCGCGGATGGGCTCGACCTTCCTCCTCCTTTGCTGTTGGCAACTTTGGAAGCACCGCAACGCGATGGTCTTCTAGGGATTGCCCCCGTCGCTCCCCCGACTACTGCACTTATGTAGGGAAGACGCCGTGCTTTGGCAGGTGCGTCTGCCTGTTGCTCTGAAGCAGGCGTCTGATGCGTGGCTGGACTGCCTGGCAAATCCTCGAGCTGCCTGATGCATGTAGCCTTGCTCCCCCCTCCCCCCCACTCACTCGCTCCCTCTCTTGCTCTTCCCCCATACAAAATGTACTTGTGCATGCTGTTTACTTGGGCATTTTGGCCCCCATATATGAAAATTCAGGTGGGGAAAACTTTCCCCCGGTGAAAATTCAAGAAAAAAAGATTATATAAGAGGAGGAAGCGACACTTAGTGTGGAGCTTAGCAAATGAACGGCAAGTCTAGCTGTAGTAGTGCGCAAATCCAAGCAGTAGTAGGACTGGAAGGCACTGGGAAATGTAGCAGCCATCTAAGAAGTATGATTTCTCATCCTAAGATAGCCATGTGTGGCAATGCCACTCTCTCGCTTTGAGCGAACATGATCTAGTTTCCTATCTTTGGTGATAAAGCTACAAGGAGCATGCCATCATGCAGGTTGGCATAACGTGCCAACCCAAGCTGTAGCCACGGTAGAATGGGCAATCCGTCATGCCACCCGCCGGAAGGATCAATCTGCCATCCTACGTGATGAAAGTAGGGAGTGCCTAGAACTCATTTAGATGAGATATAATTTGGTCTCATTCACCTTGAAAACAAAAACAGGTACAACCCACGTCAGCACACACGCATCTTATAACATCACATCCAATGGCTATAAAAGGTGAATGAAACCAAACTATATCTCATTTAGATGAGTTCTAGCAAAACTGATGAAAGTATGGACAATTTTGCATGATGTTATGGCACCCTGGCCGGACATGCTCTGTTCAACACTTGAAGCTAGCAGGATTGCCATGAAACAACACCGGATATCAAGTTTGAGCTCGACTTGAGGGATTTAGAGGCAGGCTCAGGAGCCATATCAGTTGAATAAAAGATAGATATACAATAGGCATGTTTTTCACATGCATGTTGTATTTTTGTTTTGGGAATTTTACTGCATGTTCCTTAAAAACAAACGAGGCCAAATGTGGCATACATGCAGAAACTATGTGAGAACCCGCGAGAGTACAGGTGTCCCAATACAACTAAAAAGAAGTTCCCGCAAAAAGAAGAAAATACAATCAAGTCCTTGGAGAGCTTTTCTGTAAAGCAACCGATGCCCGCTGCCCACCGCCACCACCGTAAGAAGACAGGGCCCTCCCTAATCCCAGAAACTGAGAACGCACCATCGGCTCACCGGCTTTGTGAGTCAGTGAAAATCCTTGCCGCGAACAGCGACCTCTTAATTAGCTCCTAACGGCATTTCTAACCGATCTCCAATACGGCCATAAGGGAGTAAATTTTTTGGTTTACTCCCTTACGACGGACCTAGCCGATCCCCTAAAAACGTTAACAGGGTAAAAAAATTTAGTCCAACTCCCTATTCGCCCCAAGATTTCCCTAAATATACTCCATCGTGCGGCGGCCGAGTAAAACTCCCTCTCGCCCTCCCGCGCCACACTGCCTCCTGCCGCCGCCGCCACCGATGACCTCCGAGCTGGCCGGAATGGATAGCCAAGCCCCCTGCTCACCCCATCGGCCATCGGCGCTGGCTTTTCACCGCTGGTGCCGAAAAAAGGTTGGGGATGGAAAGAACCAACGGGTCCAAGCTCTGCCTCCAACCGCGGCAATGGTGTCTGGGATGGCCACCGCGTCTCCGGCAATGGTAAGCCGCCCTCCCGACGCACCTACCGGAGGCAAACAATCTCGAAAGCTGATGGCGACGGCGTCAGCGCCCACCGAGGCAAACGCCAAGAAGAAGATGAAGAAGACCGCGGCGGCGCCTCATCCAAAGCCTACGCCTCATGCGGCAACTCCGGCTGCCCCTATGGCGACTGCTCCAGCGTGAGCGGTGGCTGCAGCCGGCAACAAAAAACGCGGCCGCCAAGTGCTCAATGAAATGCCAATGAGGTAAAAATAAAACTCGCATCCCGTTGGTATTCGATAGTGATTGTTTATAGTGCTTGCTTTGACATTGTAGAGCGGAGATGAACACGACTGAATTCCTCGCATCGTTGGAGTCCTCGGTCACCATTGGCCTTGATGATATCAATTATGACTTATTTTGGGATCATTTGGCTTGATCCACAACATATACATGCTATGTTTGTGGTGTTTGAAGTGATGTCTTTTGGGTGAACTTCACAGGTTTAAGTTTGAAAAACGCGGTGATGAAACTTTATGTTACGACGACTATTGCTATCAATGCTTTAATTTGAATGATTTTAAGATATGTATTGTGTACAGATTGTGTTTGTGCGGCTAGTCTACAAAACGGCCAGAAATTTGACTTTACTCCGCTAAACTATAGGGGATCGGCTAGGTGTAGCCACCGTTAGTGGAGTAAAATTTTACTCCACTAACTTCACTCTAACTTTGACTCCACTAAATTTTAGGGGATCGGTTTGAAATGCCCTAAGTACTATGTATCTTCTACTGTTTTAGGAACTAGCACAGTGGGCTGCACACTTGCGCACGAAATGTATTTATTGATTATTTCTTGACAAAGTTAAATGATATTATGGTGTAATAAAACTATTTTATGTTTAGGACCTCCGGTACTTTGATCGGGAGTGTGTGTAAGAGTAGTGGTAGGGAAGACGATCTATTGCTCCAAATTACTGTAGCTGGGTTCGATTACAAGCTGGGATACACGAATTGGGGAGAATCAGGAAGAAAGAGGAACTAGGGTTCGTGCCGCCGTCTGTTCGGTGATCCACTGGATGACTTGCTTCTCCCTTGAGCTGCCTCAAGTAGTGGCTGTCGTAGCTGAGCTTCACTGTGTCCACTCTGGCCTAGTCACCCGAGAGTTGGGCTTATTGGCCCGTGGTGGTCGTTGGGCAGCAGGCGAGTGATGCGAGCCGCTGCCCTGTGGGCCCCGCTGGTCGGTGACGCCTGCTGGGCTTGGTGCAGGAGTGGCGCTGACATCCCCTCCTCGGGACGACGCTTGCCCCCAAGCCTCAGCTCTGGGGAAGCGAGCTTGTAGCGCCATATTATCCTCCTAGGTGTCCGCAAGAGATGGTTGATCAGACCAACTAACCAGCACTTGTTCGACCATAGCGCCATTCTTCTGACGCCAACGGTGCTGGAGTACTGCGATTGGCACGACTGGAATATCAGTAGCTTGCGGAAGGTTAGGGGAGGAGTGCATACAAGCATTGCCGGAGTTGGGAGACATGGAAGACCGGATGCACTTGGGAGTGCGCCGGCAGCTCCAGCTTGTAAGCTGCGTCGTTGACTTTGGCGATGACTTGGAATGGGCCGTAGTATCTGAATGAGAGCTTGTGGTTGGCGCGCTGCGCCACCGACATCTGGATGTAAGGCTGAAGCTTGAGGTACACCGAGTCGCCCACTTGTAAAATGTGAGGCGACCTGCGCTTGCTAGCTTGGTTCTTCATGTGTTGCTGCGCTCGCTTCAGATGCTATTGCAGGAGGTCCTGCACCACCGTCTGTTCCTCCAGCCAAGAGTGAAGAGCAGGTACCATACATTCAGACACGAATGTAATGCCCCACTGTCTGGGTTCATAGCCGAACATCGCCTTGAACAGGGACTGTCGGTGTCAAAACCAGCAGATCTCGGGTAGGGGGTCCCGAACTGTGCGTCTAAGGCCGATGGTAACAGGAGAGGGGGACACAATGTTTACCCAGGTTCGGGCCCTCTCTATGGAGGTAATACCCTACTTCCTACTTGATTGATCTTGATGAATATGAGTCAGGATGGGAACGGGCTGACCTGGCCCTGGCCTTGGACCCGGACCCTGTGGCCCCAAGGCCAATTTGAGAGGTCACGGGTCGACCCATATAAAGAATAGTTAATGGCCTCGTTGGCCCGATGGGTATTTTGGGTCGACCCAATTTTTTTGCTTTACATTGCTTTGTGTGGATAAACAGGTGTTAAAATTTAGCACGATTTATAATGAAATCCGACTAGTAAGATTACTAATACGTTGTTAACAGAATGGTAGAATTAAGCAGAGCTAAGAATGCATCGCACACTATATTCCTTCACTTGGGGTTACAAATAAGTAGCAGTACAAGTGTGTGTGAGAGAGAGGAATACACGGTCACAGCCAGTACAAGTTCTCCGACTCGAGACATATCCGACTCGAGGCGGTGCAACTGGTACAGTACATGCGGTGCCCTGCCTGGTACACGCCCTGCATGCTAGCTAGCAGGGAGGCGGCACAACCCATGTCTAACAAGAAAAGAAATCTAACCATCTACTTGTAGTTTTACACGCGCGCATCTTGCTGAAACATATCAAGACTTTTTTTGTGAGGATGTCAACACATTTTTGTTCTTGATATACGCGAGCATTCGCCGAAAATTATACGACAAACTACGTTGTTAAATCGAGTCCTACGGCAACATCGACACGACGAAGATTGCAGCTGATGTGAAATATAATACTATAGGATGGGCCGACCCGGCTGACCCAGTGGGTCACCCGATACCGGCCCTGTTGACCCAAATCTCGTTTGAGGCCGACCCACATGACCCATTGGCCTTGAATTTTTGGGTCGGGTCAGCGACCCGGCGGGCCGACCCGGCCCATTCCCATCCTGAAATATGAGTATTACAAGAGTTGATCTACCACGAGATCGTAATGGCTAAACCTTGAAAGTCTAGCATGTATGACTACGATAATGAGTCTTCGGTCCTACCGACCTATCCCTCCGGTTTATATAGACCGGAGGGATCTAGTGTTACACAAAGTTGGTTACAGAGAAGGGAATCTTCATATTAGATCGCCAAGCATGCCTTACAAGCCAAGGAGAGTCCCATCCGGACACGTAGAAAGTCTTCGGTCTTCGTATCTTCACAGCCCACCAGTCCAGCCCATGGCTAACAGGCCGGACGCCCACTACTAGGAAAAGGCCTGTTAGTGGCGCACCTGTTTTGGCCATTAATGGCGTACTACAGGTGCACCACTATCATCACGCCATTAGTAACTAATACTAATGGCGCACCCCTGGTGCGCCATTAGTATACCAGACAGTAGTGGCGCACCAGGCAGTGCACCATTAGTATGTCACTTGGTGGGCCATTAGTATGCCTCCCAGGGGGCCATATTTACCTTGTGCTCTGGGTTACTAATGGCGCACTAACAGATAATGCACCACTAGTATTTTTTATAGCAGTGCGCCACTAATGTGCTGTATGGTGCGCCACTAGTATGAATATTAGGAATTTTTTTCTTTTCTGATATTTGCATATGTTACAAAATATATTACTGCACAGAATATAGACAGCAAAACATATAAATAGCAGATTCATCGAATACAATAGAAGATTAGTCTCCGAATACAATTCATCATATTAGCTAGTCTCCGAATTCAAAATACCGAACAAAGTTAGAACATTACAAGTCTCGAGACCACGAGTAGCGAGTTTGTCTTCACATTACAGGTCGATATCGATCATCTAAACTACCATCACATAAAAGAGAGCTACGGTCATCACGATGAGCATCATCACGATGAAACTGGTCTTCATCCGGTTCCTCCTCCGCTCCCTCCTCTCTCCCGCTAGATAGCGCACGTATCTAGCATCCGCCTCCGCCCTAGTGGTGTACCATTTGTAACTGTTACCGCTGAAACAGTGAACCTGTCTCCGACACTCCTCCCAGTCGTCGTAGACTCCGGAAACCTTACCCTTGTACACGACATACGACGGCATCTCTATGCACTAGCCAAACAAAACGTTAGTAGCAATTCACAGACAATACATAAGCAATATATAAGTATGCAACAAAAGGATCGGAAGAGAAAAACAAGACATTAATAGCATGATTCATGGTCCTACTAATAAATAGCATCAATTACATATAAGTTGAGCGACTGTCCAAACCAAAGTGACATCCAAGTTCATTAAAGTTTAATTATAACATGAGCTAATCGATATTTCAGAACTACATAGCATCACTACTTTCGACTCGACTCAGGGACCGGAGCGTGGATGAAGCCGCCGTCTGTCGTGATGGTCATGAAATCGCGGGCGTTGTCAGCCTGCATTTGTAGCGTTGTTTCTATCTCACTATTGGACGGTTGATATCTGAGGTAGAACTGCCACGAGGTACGAAGGTCATCTTGATGGATGATTTCCGCAAACTCCGACTGAATGCGAAAGAATTCTTGTCTGATGTCTGCGTCCTGGATTGCCGACAAGCTTGCGGCCCAATCTTTGAGATTATTTGGTAGCAGAAGGTGATTATGGTCCCGTACGATCGCCCGCATGTGATGGAGGGCGTAGTAGGCATCCTTCTGACCGCCAGACGGCTGCTTGACGCAGGGGAACGTCGTATTGTGGGTGAACACGTGCTTGTCGTACCTACGAACTGGCATGCTGAAGGTGCCTCCAGATCTGGCGTAGCCGGGGAGAACATCATCAAGAACTTTCTTGATATTTGTGTAGTCTTTCTTCGACTGACGGTCCGAGTCGAAATACGTGGCCATGGAATCTTTCGGGCTTAAGAGGATGAGTGTGCAATGTTTGTCACTGCACAAAACACGGAATGTTAGAAAAAAAAAGAACGATCAAAATCTATGAAATCATATGTTACGGGGCGGTGAGGGGATGACTTACTCAGGAAAGTAAGGCACGAGGAAGTTATCCTTATCTGGGTTTGCCAGAATGACTCCTTCGAGGTATGAACTCGCGATTTGCCGGTCCCCAGCGCTGCCCAAGATCTTGGCACGCATGTAGAAGGGGTCGACTATCACGATGTCCGGGGTCTTGTCTCTAATGATCCGCATCTCCATACTCAGCGAAAATAGCCGAACGAAGGTGTAGTGCAGCGGATGAAGGTTAAACATAGCGAAGATGTCATCAAACCGCAGGACGATCGTACCCCCAATGGCGCTATCCACAAAGCCCTTGCCCTCTGGCACCTTGGCCACGAAAACCGGGTATCCCACATCATTCTCGGAGAGACGCCGCTTCTCCAAAAGAAAGAACACTGTCATGCAGACTCCGCATAGCACCGGTTGTAGCATTGAGCAGATGAGTCGGTAGCATCGGCCTACCCGCCACATGCACCCTCCTCGACATATCCTTAGGTGAAGGTGGACCGTCCTGAGCACGGATCGTACTCGGTGCCGGCTGGCTCGCACCCTTGTTAGTCTTTCTTTTCCTTCCCTCCTTCTGCTGCTGTAATGGGATCGAGTTCTTCTCAGAGACCGCCTTCTTGAGTGTGTTGGGGCTGATAATATTTCGCACCTCGGCTATCTGAGGCTCGGTGAAGGCGGCAGCTGGAGGCGTCTCCTGAGAACTGAACGCCAGACGACGCCTGTTGCAATTGGGTTTCTCCGCGGTACCAGCTAGATCGCGATCGTCTTTTGCAAGGTTGGGTTCTTGAGAAGGAGGACCCAAGAGTACGTCATCATACCCATGTTCGTTGAAGTACTTATCGACGTTGGTAAATGTACCATCGTCGTTGTCGTCGCCCGGATCCTGTGCCATATGCATGTCCGAATCCTCTACCATATGCACGTCCGGAATGTCCGGTAGCGTTGCGGGGGTCTAGCCATGGCTTGGCGCCGGCATGACTGGCGGTGTTGTCTGTGGGGTGGTGTCCCCCGCCCCCAAACGAATCTGGCTCTTCGGCCAAAGCATGGGCCAGCTTATGCAGGCGCGAGGGTCATCACATCATCTTCATCGGCCCCATGGGGTCGATACGGAGGTAACATGTCGTCGAAGCCCAGCAGCACCCGAACCAGTTGAACCCTATAAGCGGTGGGTGGCATCGGATTACCATGGAACACGCGGCTGCCCGGTTGAACGATTCTGCCCTTGGCGACATCGACCAACTCGTCGTTCACGAAGTGCAGGAGAGTGCACGGAACGTCGACGGCGCCCTTCGAAAACATGTAGGGCGTCAGGGATGCGCAGTCAAAGGCAAGGAGATGAAGTCATCGGCCGAGAGGCTTAATTAGTTACCTTGATGGCGTCGAGCTCGGCTAATGTCGAGGCACCGCCAACGGCAGGCGTGCAATTGATGGAGGGGCCGCTTGCTACCGAGGTGCCGGCCGGCGTATTCTTCCCACACCCGGGTGCATTAAGCTGCAATGTCGGCGCCGCCGCGGGAGACACCAATGCCGCCTCCGCCGGAGACACCAATGGCGCCGCCGGCGCGTTGCGTGAGTTGCTGCCCGTGAAGCTGGGAATCGGGGGCGGCCCTTGTTGGCCGCCCGCCACCCACGCCTGCAGCCCAGAAACCAAGGTAGGTATAATGGCGGTGATCGTCGCTCCCAGTTGGTATTGCACTTGCTCTTCGACCATCTCCGGAATCCGTGCCACTTGTGCCTTGAGTTGTTCAACCTCGCGCTGCTGGCTTTCTGAGCTGGTCTTTCTATCCTTTCGCCTAGCGGTATAGTATTCCGACCATTTCGTGGACAAGCCTTTGCCGGCCACACGACCAGCTGACGACGGCTTACTGAGCTTATCCTTGTTTTTCATTATATTCAACGCCCTATTTAAAGGGGTGTCGAAAGGGGAGCTCTGAGACGACCCCGCGCTACAGCTTTCAGTGTCCTGCGGAAGGAACGTGAACCATTTAGAAATTTGGCTTCATTAACTAGAATGCAACCATATATGTAGCTAATTACGCGGGGGTGTATTCCTTACCAAAACTTTCTCAAGCGCCTTGGTCTTTGGATCTGTGGAAAGCTCCTTGGTTACCGGGTCAATCTTGTACTGGGCCCTGACATAGTTCCTGGTCTGCTTGTCATGGTATTTCTCGAAGCAGGGCGGTAGGCCTTGCTCGGCACGCTCTGCGTCCTCCTTGTCCCATATAGGTTCCGCCACTCTGTAACCGCCAGGACCGAGTTTGTGGACCCCTAAGTTCAAGTCCCACATATCTTTCCCCCACTGACTTTATTCCTCGGATGCGTTACAGCCAGAGTCACCCCACGATCCAGATTTTCTCTAAAAGGCAACCAACATCTCGCAATATTGCTCATGAATGGGTTATCATCCCTAACTAATTTGGTTAAACAAAGGACCTAGCATAAAATAGGGCTGCTATGCACCTTACATGGATGTTACAAAAACATCGGAAATCCAAGTTCAGTACATGAAACACTCACTAGGTCTAGTTTGAGCTCACGTAACAAGCCAAGGGTTGAGTTTAGCTCCTATTGACTTAGCTTCCCACTTCTCTCATGTATAAGTAAAAGGCTAGTGAATTAAAAATACGACTAGCTGCAGATTATTAACCCAATACGAATCACAGATAAATAAATTCTGGAGTTATGCTCACAATAGAAATATATGCGCAGGTGTGCAATGACAAAATTCTGGAGTTATGCTATGCAATCTAGAATGTAGTCTAAGGGGAACTAACTAGCAGCAGCTCATCTAGAACACATGTGAGTACTTCAATGGAAATAGCAACATCAGGAAGAAAAGAAGGAACATTGTCCCACAGTAGCAACATCAGGTGGGCGGGGCCCGACCATAGTGGAGGCGCGGTCGCGGTGTGGTGAGCGCGCCTGGGCGGGGCGAGGGTGCGGCCAGGGGCCGAGGGGAGCACGGCCACGGGGGGCGGCAACCAGGAGCTGGGGCGCGGTGGTGCGACAGTCTACGGCGACGAAATCGAAGGGGGGAGGGGAACCGGTGCAGCTCATCGAGAGGAAGACGATGGCGAGCTCGTGCGGGGCCGGGATTGACGAGGTGACGCGGATCGATGGTGAGGCCGCGGTGGCCGGAGGTGGAAGAAGACCTCGATCCGCACGATGCAGAGTCGTCGAGCTCGAACGGGTGGCCGTAGATGACGTAGAAGAACACTATAGAGCTCCTGGACTCCTTGGTGGGGTGCGGGGACGACGGTGGTCGCGGGGACGATGCGGTGACGGCGACGACCTAGTCGGGTCAAGCAGCGCGAGGGGAGGGGAAGTGGGGAGGTGCTAGGGTTTGCACAGGGGTCTGCCTCGGCCTTATCCAACACGGGAGCCGGAGCGGGTGTGGAGCGGGCGCGGGGGTCGTCGGAGCGGGCGCGGGGGTCGTCGGAGCGGAAGGGGGATCTGGCGAGGGAGAGGGAAGGGGGATCGGGCGAAGGGGTATCCAGCTAGAGGGGGGAATGTTAGTAATGGCGCACCATCTAGGGGTGCGCCATAAAAACACTGATAGTAATGGCGCACCATCCTCTGGTGCGCCATTAGTAACTTTTTTTTTCTGATAGCAATGGCGCACCCTCCTCTGGTGCGCCATTAGTAACTTTTTTTCATTATTTTTGTTGAATCTAATAATTTGTTTTTTTATCAAATTTTTTATTTTCATGAGAACTAGAACAGAAGATATCATCAAATTTGTTTTTTTGAAAATATCATCATTTTTTTATTTTTAATTGAAAATATCATCAAATTTGTTATTTGAAAATATCATCAAATTTGTTATTTAAAAATATCATCAATATTGTTTTTGCATTTTTAGTTGCATTCATTTGTGAATTGGTAAAACATTTATGAATATGAAAAAATATCATCAATTTGAAAAAATATTCATGAATTCAAAAAGTGCCCATGAAATGTAAAAATATTCATGAGTTCAAAAAATATTAACAAATTCAATATTCATGAGGACTAGAACAGAAGAAATATCATTTCAAAATGTCGAAATACAATCGTGAAATGAAGACTACGATTTAAATACAATCGATCTTAGCTAGCTATCTTTTCACAATCTTCTTGCCCTTCTTTTTCGCAAATGGAGTTCTTCTGTTGAACGGACGTCCTTTAGGTAGGGTGGTCCTGCTTCTTCTTGTGGTGTATGGCACTTCATCGTCGTCATCATGTTCCATCTTCGGTCGCCGTACTTGTCGAAGTCTTGCTCATTGGCGACGCCATCCATTCCGATAATCTTCCTTTTGCCTCTCCTCACGACAACACGACTGAGCTTTGACGGGTCGGTAATGAAGAAGCATTGGTCCACTTGGGAAGCCAGTACCCATGGCTCATTTTTCGCGGTGACGTTTGCGCCCACGGTCTTGGATTTGGCTTCGGGTATAACCATGGTGGTGAAATACCGGTCTTCTTTTATGACGCTCTTGGCCCATCTGACACGGAACATCGGGACCTTCTCTCCAGCGTAGCTCAGCTCCCAGATCTCCTCGATCCTTCTGTAGTATCTGTCCTTGTCGTTACCAGTGTAGGATTCCACCGTTACCCCGGAGTTCTGATAACCATCGCTCTTCATGTCCTTGTCCTCGGTGTAGAATGTGTAGCCATTGATATCGTACGCCTCATAGGTCATCAGGTTGTGCTCGGCGCCCTGTGACAAGGCGAATATGAGTTTTTCTTCCGCGGAAGAATCCTCATGTAAAGGGTACGACAGAAGCTTCTCCTTGAACCAACGCATGAAACATGAGTTGTGCTCTTTGATTATATCTCTTTCCGTCCTCTGTTGGCCTCGGTCATTGTACGTCTTCTCGATAAAGGTTTTGTGCTCTACCACCCAAGGATCGACCACGTCTATGTGTTGTAGCCCGACTAGGTTTGCTCTTTCAAAGTCGGTAAGTCGACCCTCGAAGTCGACATGCATTTCGCGGCGACCCTCGCGGTGACCCCATCCAGCGAGCCTGCCGAGGTGCCTGTTGACGGGCAGACCAACGGGGTTCTCGATGCCTAGATAATTCGTGTAGTAGGAGATGCACTCTTCGGTCAGAAAGCCCCTGGCTATGCTTCCCTCTGGACGTGACATGTTGCGAACGTATCCTTTGATGACACCATTCATCCTTTCGAACGGCATCATGCTGTGCAGGAACGTCGGCCCGAGTTGGATGATATCCTCCACGATATGGACCAGCAGATGCACCATAAGATCGATGAATGCGGGCGGGAAGTACATCTCAAGCTCGCATAGTAGTACCACGATCTCTTCCGCCTTCTGAGTTGCCTCACGCCAACCGACTTCCGAGAGATGACGTCGAAAAAGTTGCATAGGCCAAATAGAGTTTCACGGACGTGCGCGTCCATGATCCCACGGATTGCAACTGGAAGTATCTGCGTCATCAGCACGTGACAGTCGTGAGACTTCATCCCGCTGAACTTCTGCTTTGCTGAGTCTAGGTATCTGCTTATCTTCCCCGCGAAACCGTAAGGAAGTTTTACTCCTACGAGGCAGGTGAAACACTGCTCGATCTCCTCCTGACTTAGAGTGAACCACGCGGGAGGGTAGTCATTTCCGGTCTTCTTGGCCTTTTTGCCTTTGTGACGACTTTCCGTGTCCTGCTTCGCGTCATCATCATCATCATCATTAGCGTGAAGCTCCTCCCTGATGCCCATTGATTTCAAGTCTGCCCTTGCTTTCGGCCCATCTTTGGTCCTCTCTGGCATGTTGAGCAGGGTACCAAGCAGACTCTCGCACACGTTCTTCGTGATATGCATGACATCAAGGCTGTGAGGCACACGGTGGATCTTCCAGTACGGCAAGTCCCAGAAAACATACCTCGTTTTCCATACCTTTAGCAGCTGCTCTGGCGCCTTTCGCTTCTTTCCCGGCAGTGGGCAATCTTTCCAATTTTTCAGCAGCTCGTCTATTTCCTTGCCGCTCCTCGTACGCGGGCGTCTTCGGGGTTCGGTTTCACCATCGAACAGATCCTTGCGTTTTCTCCATGGGCCATCATCGCGAAGCCACCTTCGATGTCCCATGAACACGGTTTTCGAAGACCTAGGATCTCTATCTAGCTGGCGATACGTTGTGTCATCCATGCACCTGACGCATCCAGAAAATCCGTGGACCACCTGCCCCGCGAGATATCCGTAACCGAGATAGTCGTGCACCGTCGTGAGCAGTGCGGCTCTCATAGGGAAATATTCTTTCTCTGCGGCGTCCCACGTATTGGCTGGCGTTTTCCACAGCGTGTCTAGCTCCTCTTTCAGCAGCCCCAGATACAGATTGATTTCGTTCCCTGGTTGTTTCGGCCCTTCAATTAGCATACTCATGTGAATGTACTTCCTCTTCATGCACAACCAGGGGGGAATGTTGTATATCCACACAAACACAGGCCAGCTGCTATGTGTGCTTCTCTGGCTGCCAAACGGATTGACTCCATCGGTGCTCGCGCCCAGCACGATGTTCCTTGGATCGTCCTCAAATTCTGGGTGTTCGAAGTTCAACGCTTGCCACTGGCTCGTATCCTTAGGGTGACTCAGCATCTTGTCTTTTTTATTTATCTCCGGATCATTTCCGTCATCTTCTTGCTTCTTCTCCTCCCTATCCGCGTGCCAACGCAGGAGCTTTGCTAGCTTAGGGTCCGCGAAATACCGCTGCAGACGAGGAGTGATCGGAAAGTACCACACCACTTTTCGAGGAGTTTTCTTCCTCTTCTTGTATCGAGTGACGCCGCACACCGGACATATGGTAGACTCCACGTGCTCGTCCCGATAAATGATGCAATGTTCATGCACACATGGTATATCATGTGCGGTAAATCCAGAGGACACACGATTTTCTTCGCCTCCTCGAAACTGGTCGGGCACTTGTTCCCCTTGGGAAGACGTTCGTGCCAGAATGACATGTTCTCGTCGAAGCATGAGTCGGTCATTTTGTGTTTTACCTTCATCTCCAGAGCCATGAGCATTAATTTCAGGCGGGTATCCTCGGGCCTGCATCCTTCATACAATGGAGTAACCACGTCTATCTCCAGTTGATCCATCTTGGCTTTCTCTCGGGCGGCAGCTCTTGCGTTATCCGTCTGCTTGAGAAGCAGCTCTTGAATATGAGGGTCCTGCACCCAGCCCATCGATGGTCCATCGTCGTTTGCTCCGGCATCTTCATCTTCATGATCATGCCCTTCGTCTTGATCTTCCTCATCATCATGTCCTGCATCTTCTACATGATGACTATGTACAGCATCACCGTCGTGATCATGTCCTGGAGATTCTTCGTCTTCTCGCCCGCCCTTGCCGCGGTGGTTGTCTTGCTGCCCTTCCTCATTTCTTGCCCGGCCCCCATGGACGACTTCATAGTCATCTTCATCACCTTGCCACCGATAGCCATCCATGAAACCACGCAAGAGCAGGTGGTCCCGCACCTGCCCGGAATCGGGGTCCGCAATAAGGCTCTTCAGCTTGCATCTTCGACACGGACATCTTATCTCCGTCTCGTTCTTTTGAAGCATCTCGGCCTTCGTGGAGCTCAAAAACCTATTCACGATGCCTTCGGTCATCGTGCGGACCATGGTCGCCTGCGCGGTAGAGCAAAATGATACTTTAGAACCAAGAAAAAAATTTGGCATGACTTTGCCTAAAAATAGGACCAAAAAGAATGCATAGTTCCAAATTCTCGCCGAAACGGAAATGAATCAACATTCCGGCAAAATATTGGCAACTATCGCATTTCAAATACCGGTACCTGCAAACACAAATATATATGCAACACCACAAACATACGTAGATCTAGCTAGGCCATAAGAAGTGCATGTGCACGTTGTTGGAGGGAGAAAAAAGTAGATCTACAACATAAAGAAAGCTTTCCCCTTACTTACCTATCAAAAAAGGTAATTTAACCACTTAATTTGGGTGAATCTATGGTGCAAATGAGGTGAGGAGGAGGAGGCAGCCGAGACAAGCTTGGAGGAGGAGGTGGAGAGAATGAAGTGGGGAAAGTGAGTGTGGTAGGTGGCTGTCCAAAAT
>NC_057814.1:109965850-109969987 GCF_018294505.1 Triticum aestivum | reverse complement strand
GGCGCACCGTGGTTGTGGTGCGCCATTACTAGTTTGAACTAGTAATGGCGCACTTCACCCTTGTGCGCCATTACTACTTTTGAAAAAAAAGTAAAAAAATTGTCAGTAGTGGCGCACATAGCGTGTGGTGCGCCATTACTAGTTAAAAGTAGTAATGGCGCACTGTGCCCTGGTGCGCCATTAATAGTTTTGGAAAAATAAAAAAAATTGCTAGTAATGGCGCACACGTATCTGGTGCGCCATTAGTAATGAGGACACTAATGGCGCACCTGTATCTGGTGCACCACTTCTATATAGCAGTGGCGCGCCACATACATGGTGCGCCATTAGCTATAGCCCTTTTCCTAGTAGTGGCCCGAGGACCCCTTAGTCCAGGACTCCCTTAGTAGTCCATGAACGTGGCTTCAATGACGAGGTGTCCGGCACGCAGATTGTCTTCGGCATTGCAAGGCGGGTTCCTCCCTTCCGAACTCCCAGATACTCTTCGGACGAGAGATATATCCAGATCTGTAACATAAATACCACACACACAGCCGTAGAGAGTACAATATTTCACGAGTCCAATCCGCTGACAACTTTTCGTAATGTGACATCACGTCTGACCGGTTCATTATTTCGAACCGTTTTCGTTTGCCGTTCTGCGTTTCGAGATGCAGTTTTCATTGGCACGTCTTGTCGAAGCAGAGATCGTGTCCCCTTATTGCGGGATTCTCATCAATACGGGCGTGGGTAATCCAACCGTGCCATTTGCACAACCCTTGGGAATAGGCGAGTTTCAAGGCTAGTGGGGAGGCGTTCGATATTTACTGCCTTTATAAAGGGATAAGGATTCATCCTTGTTCACCCACACCTTCTCCTTCCTCTGCCCATCCATTCTCGAGCTCTAGCGCCCAAGCTCTAGCTTGCACCACCCAAAAAAGTACTCCAACCATGTCCGGATTCGGGGGCCAAGGCAAGGGGATGGCCTCCTCCATTAAGGAGAAGGACATTACCAAGCTCCGGGAGGCCGGGTATCTGGCGAAAGAAATCGCCCACAGTCTTCCAGCCAAGGGGAAAATCGTCCCAACCCGAAGCCCACTGAGAGAGTAGTCTTCCTCCCTCACTTCGTTCGTGGGTTAGGGTTTCCACTCCACCCTTTCGTCCGCGGATTGATGTTCTACTATGGACTAGATTTCCATGATCCAGCCCCGAACTCCTTCCTCAACATCTCGGCATTTATTGTCGTGTGCGAGGCCTTCCTCCGCATCCAGCCCCACTTCGGCCTATGGCTCAAGGTCTTCAAGGTGACGCCGTAGGGAGAGGCCGCCGTAGTCTCGAATCCGTCGAAGATCAAATCTCCGCGGATGTCCGCGATGTAATTTAGGCTTCCAAATCTGACCTGGTGGCCAGGGGCATAGCTATCGATCTGCTCCAGATGGCCAAGCGAGTTGGCCCGCAGTGCGAAGCCGCCGAACACGAAGATCTGTCCGGGGAGGAAGGTTTCCTCCTGGACAATGTTGTTGTAGACGATTGAAGGAGCCATCAAACCTTTTGAGGACAGCACAGTGGAACTCTCAATGAAAGCACCAATGTCGGTGTCAAAACCGGCAGATCTCGGGTAGGGGGTCCCGAACTGTGTGTCTAAGGCCAATGGTAACAGGAGACGGGGGACACAATGTTTACCTAGGTTTGGGCCCTCTCTATGGAGGTAATACCCTACTTCCTGCTTGATTGATCTTGATGAATATGAGTATTACAAGAGTTGATCTACCACGAGATCGTAATGGCTAAACCCTAGAAGTCTAGCTTGTATGACTACGATAATGAGTCTTCGGTCCGACAGACCTAACCCTCCGGTTTATATAGACACCGGAGGGATCTAGGGTTACACAAAGTCGGTTACAGAGAAGGGAATCTTCATATTAGATCGCCAAGCTTGCCTTCCACGCCAAGGAGAGTCCCATCCGGACACGTAGAGAGTCTTTGGTCTTCGTATTTTCACATCCCACCAGTCCGGCCCATGGCTAACAGGCCAGACGCCCGAGGACCCCTTAGTCTAGGACTCCCTCAGGGACATGCCGATGCAGGTGTGGTAAGAAGGGTTGTACCAGAATTGCGCCAGCGGGATCCAATGGCTCCAACGGCTCAGGCAGGCATGGACGAAACAGCGTAAGTAGGTTTTGACACACTGGTTCACCCTTTCAGTCTGCCCGTCTGCTGGGGTGGGTTGGCTGAGCTCATGCGTAGGTCCGTGCCAGCATATTCGAACAGGTCACACCCAAAATGGCTGGTGAACACGGGGTCCCTGTCGGAAACGATAGACCCTAGGAACCCATGGATACGATAGATGTTGGACATGTAGAGGAGGGCAACCTTAGAAGCTGTATACGGGTGCGCCAGGGGTACAAAATGAGCAAACTTGGTCCTTTGTGCACTACCACCCAGAGGCAATTGAACTTCCCTGATTGCAGAAGACCGTCAATGAAATCCATAGTGATCATCTCCCAAGGTAGTTGTGGAATTGGTAGAGGCACTAACAGTCCGGGGGACACTGGTCGGCCCGGTTTGGCCTGCTGGCACACAGAGCAACATCGCACGTATTGCAGGACGTGCGACTTCATCTTTGGCCATGCAAACAAGCGGCGGACATGGAGGAAGGTGGCTGGAAATCCACTGTGCCCCCCCTATGGGGCTGTCATGGAAAGATGCTATGATCCTTTGTTGCGTAGCAGTGGAGCCTCCCAGCAAAATTCTGTCCCTGAAATGCAAAATTCCGTCCCGCAGTTTGAATCGTTGCTTGGGGTCTTCACGAAGAGCAAGTTGCTGGAGCAGTTTCTGGGCTTGAGGGTTGCAGTTGTAGCTGGCAATCACATCCTCGAGCCAGCTGGGTTGACAAGAGGTGACATTGAACAACAACTCAGGGGTTTGCTAGCGAGAGAGCGCATCAGTAGCCGTGTTATCCGACCCCTTCTTGTAGCGGATGATGTATCGTAGGCCGAGCAACTTAGTAAACGCCCGCTGTTGCCAAGGAGTTGTTAAGCGCTGTTCTTAGAGGTGTACCAGGCTCTTCTGGTCCGTGTAGATGATAAACTCGCTGTGCTGAAGATACGGTCTCCACTGATCAATGGCCACCACAATGGCTAGATACTCCTTCTCGTAAGTAGACAGGCCCTGGTAGTGCGGACTAAGGCTCTTGCTCATGGAGGCAATAGGGTGCCCCTCCTGCTGCAACACTGCCCCTATGCCTTTGTCATAAGCGTCAGTCTCGATGGTGAACGTTTTGTTTAAGTCCTGAAGAGACAAGACTAGCGCCGACAACATTTGTTGTTTCCGTAAGCAGAACCCTTGGTTGGTGTTGTCGGTCCTAACGAAGGGAACGCCTTTCTTCAGAAGTTGAAAAGGGGGCAAGCTATGATCCCGAATCCCCGGAAAAATCTACGGTAATACCCCGCGAGTCCCCAAGAAACGGTGCACTTCTTTACTATCCGTAGGTGCGGGCCATTCCTCCAACGTTTTGATCTTGCTCGGCTCCGTGGACACTCTGTCGCTGCTAATGACGTGGCCCAAATAGGACAGTTGGTGTTGCCCGAACTCGCACTTGGATCGCTTCACCTTCCATTGATCCCGACGAAGAAGTTCAAGGACCTATCTTAGATTGCTCAAATGGTCTGCCCATGTTTTGCTGAAGACAAGGATATCGTCGAAGAAGAGCAAGACACAGTGCCTCAGGAGAGGGTGCATCGTGTGAGTCATCGCGCCATTGAAACTCCTGGTCCTCCCGCAAGCCCGAATGAGAGCACTTTGAATTCATACTGGCCAGAGTGAGTCTGAAAAGTTGTTTTGAATTCTTCCCCCTCAGCTAGCCGGATTTGGTGGTACCCGGCGCGTAGGTCCAGTTTGGAGAACCAACACGTGTCGTGCAACTCATCTAGTAGCTCCTCGATCATGGGTACAGGAAACTTGCTGACACGAGTCATGGCGTTGAGAAGCCTGTAGTCAACACACAGCCACTAGGTTATGTCCTTCTTTTTTACCAGAATGACCGGTAATGAGAAGGTGTTGTAGCTGCGGTGAATTATCCCAGACTGGAGAAGTTCCTGTACTTGCCGTTCGTTATCTGTTTTGTGTTCTGGTTTATGGAGGTACTGTTTGATGTTA
>NC_057814.1:109956560-109965660 GCF_018294505.1 Triticum aestivum | reverse complement strand
AAGTGGGATAGTGTGGTCGCAGGCACGGCGCGATGGTAGCCCTTCTGGTTCACCAAAAACATCTGCAAACTCTACTAACAGTGGTTGCAGATCCTGGGTTTCAGGTATGGTAGCCCCTTGCTCCTTGCTCACAGGGTATAGCAGACACATGTGCAGGAGATACCCCTTGCAATGCAGCTGCTGCAGCTGTTGCGCTGTTGATCACATGGCACTGGGTGGACGGAGCTTCATGACCGAACAAACTGGAAGGGCCGAATGCAGTAGGAATACGCATATGCATGTTTGTTCCGCCAGTCCACAGTCATTGGGTTGTGCTGTTCCAACCAGTCCATCCCCAGGATGGCGTCATACACCTCAAGCTGCAAAATCTTCATACCCGTGGTGAAATCCAGCCCTTGGGACGACCAGCGACATGCTGGTATAGATGCAGAACAGAGCAATTCACCCCCGTCAGCCACTCGGACACGACAGAGTTGACGTAAGGCTCGGGCGCCTGACAAGCGGTCGGCTAGCCGCTGGTTGATGGAGGATGTAGAGCTCCCACTGTCGACCAGAATGAGCACCTCCTGATCTTGCATGATGGCCAATAGTTGGAATGTTTTGGGTGACACACCGCCGTTGAGAGCAGGGCGCGAGATGGCGTATACTTGCTGGACGTCCCCTTCTTGGTCAGGTAAAGAATCAACGCCGAAGAGTTCGAGCATTTCTTCAATGACGTGTAGCTGGATGGGGGTGGAGCAGAAATGGCCAGGGCCCCATCGCTCGCCGCATTTGAAGCACAACCCTCGGGCACGTAGGTAGTCATGGAGGACCTTGACCTTGGAGGTGTCTTCCCGCGCGGCGTCGGTGCCGCGGCGGTCTGTAGCGCTCGTTGCAGCCGCAGGATGGACCAGTGGAGGAGGCAGGGGTAGCGACATCCCTGACCATGGTGCTGACTCCGGTGGTCGGGGAAGGGTGCCAAAAACACCATCAGCCACCTCCTCTTGCAGCAGGCCAAGGGCACACGCCGTGTCCAGGTCCGGTGGCCATTGGACGAAGACCACCGCGCGTATATCCTTCCGCAGCCCCTCCACAAAGCGCGTGAGGAAATAAAACGGGTGAATTGTGTCAGAGTAGTGATTCAAATGATTAATGATCAATTCAAACTTCTCAATGTAATCAGCAACAGTAGTGGTCTGCTTGACAGTGTAAAATTGTCGGATCAATATTTGATGCCAATCGCAGCCGAAACGCATGCAAAGCAACGCGATGAAAGCATCCCAATAGTTTAGAGAGGCGTTTCTGAATAGACTACAACCAAATTGATGTTTATCCTGAAAAATTCAGGGCTGCCACGGGTACTCAAAATGAAGGAAGGATCGCGAACATGTGGAAATATTGCTCGCAGAGCGTCTTCCACAGGTTCGGGTTCTCCCCCGAGAACTGCGGGAAGGAAATGGAGGGGTGTGCCTGGCCAAGCCCTGTGAGTAGTTGGCTAGCATGTGCGAAGGGCGACAGAGTAGAGGGAGAGGATGGGGCGTCACACTGACCATTTGCCGGGAGCGGCAGTGGGGTCTGGAACGACGCCACCGGTGGCCTCCATGTGATGTTGAACTCGCCGCGGTCCTCAGACCCGTGTGGATCGCGCGCCGCGCCGGTCCCGGCGCTTGGACGAGCATCGAGCGTTGCTGGCGGTGGCGGAACGAGAGTCGTACCCACCGCTGCGTCCTTAGTCGCTGGCTGCGTCGCCGACGCCGCACCCAGCTCGGAGACGTGTTGCTCCAGATCGGGTCACCAAGTCAAGAGGTCGTCGATCTTGGCCGCCGTGGCTTGTTGGGCCTTGGTGTTGGCTGCGATGAGTGACTCCCACTAGTCGAGGAAGGACTGGATCGACGGATCCATCGATTCTAGGAGAGCTCGGCCTTAACGAGTGCTTCTGGTTTCCACAAATTGCGCCAGATCGACGAGCGGAAGAGGTGGTGGACTGGTCTCTGATACCAGATGTAAGAGTAGTGGCAGGGAAGACGATCTATTGCTCCGAGTTACTGTAGCTAGGTTCGATTACAAGCTGGGATACACGAATTGGGGAGAATCAGGAAGAAAGAGGAACTAGGGTTCATGCCGCTGTCTGTTCGGTGATCCACTGGATGCCTCGCTTGTCCCTCGAGCTGCCTCAAGTAGTTGATGTCGTAGCTGGGCTTCACCACCCCCACTCTGGCCCAGCCACCCGAGAGTTGGGCTTCTTGGCCCGTGGTGGTCGTTGGGCAGCAGGCGAGTGATGCGAGCCGCTGCCCTGTGGGCCCCGCTGGTCGGTGACGCCAGCTGGGCTTGGTGCAGGAGTGGTGCTGAGTGCTGACAGTGTGTAGGTTCCTTCCTTATTTTATATGCTTCCTATCTGACCAGTCAATGGCCGTAGGATTAAAATCATCCTAATCGTCCAAACCGCGTGTGGGTCTGGTGGTAGTTAATAGTCAGCTGCGATTTGTTTCCTGATAGTAATTGTTTCCGTGAATAATGCTTCCGAGGATAATACGCTGGTGGTAGTTAATACTCTGGTGCATGGTCCCAATGGACTGAGGCTGTGATTTCTTTCGTATTAGTAACTGCTTCCTAGAATAGTGCTTCCTAAAAATATTCTGATTAATTGTGACTAGCTTCAAAAATAAAATTAATATATAGTACAATAATAATATTTTTAGATGCATTTTTATGCTACACAAACATGGCTTGTCCATGGAAGCATTCCTTTTGACTGATGGAAGAGTATAATTCAAATAAAATCACATACATTTTTTCCTGGGGTGCATTTTTATGCAACATCAAAACAGGTTTCGTGCCACATAAACATTTCTTTTGACCGAAGGAAGTGTATTCTTTGTGATGCCACACAAACATATTGTTCAACGGAAGCATTGCTATATTATACAAGAGCTTCGGAACCAAAATTTTGATGTAAAGGAAACAATCTTGGTTACAATCAAAACATTTGCTTCTCAAAATTCACGTGGAAGCAGAAGTGTGACGAAGCATTAGAACAATTATGTGATGAACAAAATATTCAACTTTTTTTCAAGAAGTACAAACTATTAGAAAACTATTTTCACTTCGTCGCTGCATGTGTAGCGAAAGGCAGGGGACAATCTGACCATTACATGATCTGTGCGTGCCATGAGTTCTCGATCGTTCATAGTACAACTAACAACCCAATGCCCAATTGGTCTCAGCTCGTAGCGTGCTCTATGATTTAAAAAATCATTGATATTATGTTGGCAACAGAGGGGCACAACTCGAATCGGGAGCGGCGAAATTCCTGTACAATAGAAGCATTCAGTGAGAAAGAAGCACACACAATGGTTGAATTTTTTTACTAAAAGAAGGAAATTGTTTGTACAATAGTACTTACTAAAAGAAGCAACATTGGCAATGGTTGAAGCACACGCTAGTAATTTTTCATCATACATTAGTCTCTGATAATGGTTGAAGAAAAATATTTGTGTACAATAGAAGTAGCAATACACGAAACATATGAAATACATGAAAGGAGGAAGAAATGGTTGATAGGAAGCAATAATCTCATTTTATCACAACTTATATAAGACACAATGGTAGCATAAAAAATGATTTGTAGCATGATTGCATGCATGAAGTTGTGCATCACGAATAAATTGGGAATATTTTTTTTTTGCTAATACGAACATAATCTATTGTCGATAAAATCAGAGGCATAAGTAAGACTGAACTATTTTCAGTAAAATAACTACTTTCACAAGATGACTATCTAGGCTGAAGAAATACATGTACAATGCTTAGGAATCATCGAAATTTGAAGCATCAATTTCAAGCTATCTCAAAATACAACAAGGGTATAAGAAAGCAGAGTGTGGTGGAAACGTCGGAAACTTTATGCAATGAAGAAGCACAAGGATGATGCATAGGAAGCATGGAAATCTGGAAGCACATATTCATGTAGTGTCAACATAACTTTTACATAGTGGAAGCACAAAATTTTGACATTGGGAAATACCAACGCTTTCCACCAATATGTAGGTGCACAATTTTGTGATCTGGAACGATGATTTTTTTTGTTTGGCGAGACCACACGCAACTCTTGGCAAACACAAGATCCCCTACATATATCAGATTGCATAAAATACAATCTTGCAGGTGTGAACATTGTACTTCAAAATCCCTGCAAAAAACACTGTACATCAAAATAAAAGAAGCAATTGCCTGCCCTTTCAGATTTGCGGGAAAAAAACCTGGAGGAAACGAAACCTGGTATAGTTGTGATCTTCAGGACGTGAGGTGGTCCATGCCGAGAAGGTTGCACCGGAAGACCTGCAACAGCAGCCTCTCCGTCGCCTGGTTTTCCACGTTGCCTTCTTTGCTCCGCTACTGGGTTCTCCTCATTGTCCGACCGGATGACGCGCTGAGATGCAGGCTAGGGGGGAGGGTGGGCGCACGGGGACCGGCGAAGTGTCGTCGACGTGGAGCAACTGTTGCCGTCGTGGATTTTTTTTGAGCAAAACGGTTGTTGGCGGAGGTAGACGTCGTGGTGAGCGAGCTCGGCGACCTCGTCATGCCGCCCCGTTGCCCGTGAGATGAGAAAATGGGCTCGGGCCCCAGGCCGTGGTGAGGAGGTTGCGATGGGGCAGCATGGAAGATTAATTCGGGATGGATAAATTAGCGTGCTTAATTGATGGGACGGGAGATTAGCTTCTAAACATGGACCGTGGGATTAAGAAGGAATCAACGATAGAGGACACGTCTGGTGAAAGTTTGTTATCAGACCTTTGATAGGAAGTGTTTCCCTGTTATTATTGATTGACCTGGTTTGTACATCACTTCATGGGTATTGATTCGTGTGTCTAAAGTAAAAGTTCAATTTTCATATTAGATGCGATCGTTTTAAGCAGAAATAAGAGTACCGTGCACACCCGTGAAACTATATCTATAATAGAAATGTTAAACATCAGAATTCAAATAAATGACCTAATGTATTGGATTTGACACATGTTTTGACATCGTTGTCACTAGCAGTAGAACACGACTTGAATGTGTGAGAGGGATAGCTTAGCAAGTTGGCAAGACTTTAAGTTCAGGATGCAGGCTATCTGAACATTAGTGCAGATCTTGGCTCGCTACACCAAATGTAAATCGGTGGCTGCGATGCTTGTTGGACTATACCACCTGATGGAAGGAACTAAATCTGTTCATAAGAACTAAAAAGAGGTTATTAATTAGGTGTGATATGTGTTCTCAAAAATAAAATAAAATTAGGTGTGATATGTGAATTCCACCGAATGACTCACAAAATTCAGTTCTCAATGTCTGTGGCGGTCTCCGAGGTAGTAACAACAGAGTTGAACAGACATGTACACAAATAAGTATAGTATGTACAGATTCTCTTGGTTCTAGTTCCTCGTTTTCTGAACTTTGTGCAAGTTCTTGCCTGCCGTTTCTTGTAACAAACGTATATGCTGCCTTAAATAATCACTAGAGTTATGATGTATTGTGATTGCATGTTACTTAGTACAGATACACATGGCAACTTGCAAAGTGAGGTTGGTATGGAGTAATTTGTCAGAAGGTTATATCACTTCGATCCTTGGATACACATCCGGTACAACAGTGGCCGTTCACTCAGTTTAATTCTTAGATTGCTTTCTCCAAAGAGTATACAAGATACCGTATACCAGTTAAACATTTTGAGCAAAGAAACCTGGAGGCAAGTATAGCTAGAAGTGTCAAGCCGTAGCAGAAGTAGGAGGCATTGGGACTGTAACAAAACGATGTAAAGAAGCACAATTGTTCTGTGGCATGGACATTGCCAGTAGCATTGCCTCCCTCAGTAGTTTCTGTCATTTCTCAACCTCCCAATAGTCGATATTGGAAAAGTTCTCCACGCTGGCGGAGTTTAGCAAAATCTAAGCATGGGCAAAAATCAAGAGAAACCGCAAGGATGGCTCTAATTTCAACGGTAAAATAAAGAGTACTTATAATTCAACCGAAATTAATTAGCTAACGGTAATAAAATCTAATGTTTGACCACGTCCCTCACAAGGATGTCATTGGCCCGCGGCCTTGAGTCGACGACCTGCCCAACACTCTGGAAGTAAACTTTGGATGGTTATAATTTTGAGTGAATTTCACTTTGAGCCCATGGTTGTACATTTGTAATAAAAATTTGCACCATTTAAAATTGTCGTCACATTTTACCCGCTACTTGTTACACTCAGACACATTTTATCTCTTTAGGACTTGATTGTTTATTTTTTGCAGATTAGGACTTAATTGGTTTAGAGAGGTTAGAAATGGATTGGCAGGGTTTGGAGGACAATACAGTTTAGTTTCTAACCAACCACTACCACAATCGCACCCTATGCCGACGACCCAGGCCGTCGGCATAGCCTTGATTCCCATAGGGACAGGTCTATGCCGACGGCCCCTGTCGGCATAGGGCCGTCGGCAACATATCCGTCGGCGTAGCCCGGGGGGCCGTCGGCATAGGTCCTATCCCGACGGTGTCCGTACATCTATGTCGACGGTCCGGGCCGTCGGCAACCTTCCCGCCTAACGGCGGCCGCCGTCAAGTGCTAACCAACACGGCTGCTCGCCACGTGGCACATCTATGCTGACGGTCTAGCCGTCGGCATAGTTTGAAACTATGCCGACGGCTAGACCGTCGGCATAGATGTGCCACGTGGTGAGCAGTCGTCTCTCCTGGGGCAGGGCTATGCCGATGGCCTAGCCGTCGGCATAGTTTCAAACTAAGCCGATATATTGTTTTCTTTTTCCTGTTTGTCAGATTCATTGAATTCAAATATACAGCAGATATATATGATGGAAATAGACATATAGAACACATCTAAGTATCATCCGGCACCGTCACAACAATATATGCATAAGCATCATCACAATCAACATAAATATAAGCATAAGCATATAAAGAAGCACACAAGTCATCTAAAGGGCCATCAAAGACCACAAGTTTATCATCATCATCACCACACACAAGTCATCTAAAGAAACATAAGCGAAAGGCTTAAGCGCCAGGACGTCGAGCACCGCGGAGGTCGTCACCGCCAAGACCGCCGAAGCCTAGGTCGTCACTACTAGCGGCAGCGCTACCGCCAAGACCGCCTCCACCTCTGCCTTCGCCTCCGTGGATCAGAGTGGTCGGGCTCCGTGACTCGGGAGTGATGCGAAGACCACAGCCAACGGTTGATCCACCGGTTCCATGGATGTTGAAAAGACATATTAACGGGATATATAACTGTGTTGAAAGGCATGATATGCTTTGAGTGAATAGATTGGGGATGAACTAACCGGCGAGGGGCCAGCATTCTGTGCCACAAACTCCTCAAAGGTAAGCAACCTTGGTTGTGGTGGAGGAGATGCTGCTGGTTGCAATTGAGGAACCCTGCCGGCCGCCATATCCTGAAGAGCATACTGCATCTCGCGATTGTTCTGCTCATGGTATGCGTGGAGTGCCACGCGCCACGCCATGGCCTCCTAGCATGTGGACTCCATGTAGGCCTACAGTATGACATGATGGAACACATAAAACTACTAAATGCGGAAAATAAAGTGAGCAATGAAGATAAGAGGGAAAATACTTACAGATTGCTGCTCCTAAAAGAGGGACTGTGACTGTGCACTGGTCATGGGCGTGCTAGTGCGCTGGCTCAGGCTCGGGTCGATCCGACGGAGCTGTGTGTAGGAGATAGTAGGAGTGATCACAGCATCGAGAACCGCCTCCCAACCGTGCTCCTTGGGCCCCATGCCCACCACCACCCTCTCGTCCAGATCCGCCGCAATGGGGTCAGGATGTAACCTCAGATACCCATCGGAGTAGGCCTTCTTCCTCTACGCGGTCTTCTTGCCATTGTACTTGGGCTCGCCAGGCTTGGAGTCCTTCCATGTATGGGCGATCTCCCACGCCTGCATGTGTGAGAGCGGCCGCTTCAGTTTCTCCTCCTGCACCACCAAACAGAGGTTAGTCATACATAAGAAAGTGACAGTAAATAGAAGAATAAGAATGTTTAATGGGGTTAGTCATACATTAAGTGCCTTGTGGAGAAAGTGGTTTCGGTTTCCCTGAGCATGTACTCCCTCCTTCCCTCGGTTAGCCTTGTTTTTGATTCTTGTAGCCGCCCAGGCTCCAGCCTCATCACACCAAAGATCCACCAATGCCGCCCAGGACTCGTCTTTTCCATAACACCAATTTGGACACACCTACATAATGAAAGCATAATGGCATGTCAACACGAAACGGTGAAATGTACCACAAGGTAATGAAAGCATAATGAAAAATCTTTTATACTTACTGCCAAGTACTCGTGCCTCTCCAAGGTAATGCCCATCCTCCGCGCTTCTTCCTTGGTCATCTTCACACCAAGAGCGTCGTGATAGTATGTCGAGATGGCCACATAGCGCACCTCGTATTGCATCTGGCGGGCCTTCTTCTTGCATTGGCGCAGCACGATCTGGTCCGCTCTAGCCTTGTGCTCCGGAAGAACTCGATAGAATTTCTACAATCATGCATGAAACAAGAATGGAAGAAGCCATGAGTTAAATCATTCATGAAACAAGAATGGACTTGTGCTTCTGAAGAGAACTCACCCAGAAAGTAGTGATCACGGCCTTGGCATGGGTCTCATGGTCCGCGTGGAGGGCCGATTCCCAGTGGTCCCAGCTCGTGGCCAAAACCCGACGGTCCGGGTGCGTGACTGGATCCGGACAGTACAACCCCGGCCAGTATAACTTCAGCAAGACGGTGATGAGGCCGTTGGGAATACGAACCCCTTTAGAATATATCCAGTTGCTGCAAAAGAATGAACTATTAGCATGTGACAAGCAAAATAAATAACAACCGGAATGAGCATGTGACAAGCAAAATAATGAAATTATTATAAAGTGGCACTTACTCTTTTCCCGTGGGCTCAATGAGCCACTTCTGCTCCTCAGTAGCAGGAACCTGCTTTGGTAGCTTTGCGTTACCACGCAGCAATCCCTTGTTGTCAACCCCCTTCCCGCCACCACCCTCCTCCTCGCCTGCCTCCCCCTCCCCAACCTCCTCGTCCTCCTCCTCCTCGCCTGCCTCCTCCTCCACCTCCTC
>NC_057814.1:109950974-109956169 GCF_018294505.1 Triticum aestivum | reverse complement strand
CACCTCCTCCTCGGCCCCATCCCGAACCTCGTCCTCCTCCTCCTCGTCCTCCTCCTCCTCGCCTGCCTCCTCCTCCACCTCCTCCTCGGCCCCATCCCGAACCTCGTCCTCCTCCTCCTCTTCCTCGCCAGAGGGTACCTCACTAGAGGAGGGCCTCGAAGACAACACCCCTAAGTCGGTGAGGGTGCGCTCTTTCTGGCCGCGAGCCCCTGTAGTGCCTCTCCCCCACCACCTCGCCCTCTAGGGGCTCTCCCCCCGCCCCTCCTCCTCTAGGGGCACCTCTCCCTCGACCTCCCTGTGAAGAGTCATCGTCAAGTAGCCGGGGAGGAGGATTACGTGCTCGACCACTCCGACTAGGTAGGCCAACGACCTTGCGTAGGAAACCCACGCCGTCGGCCTTCCCCTTGCCCATGTTCCACGAACCTGCATTGAAAAGAGAATAAGCAATTAGTAAATTAATGAAATGAAGGAAAAGGCATGATAATAAGGAATAATAAACACATTAATAAAAATGCATAAAAAGGCGTATTCCTAAACTATAAAAAAAGACTTGAAACGTACATCTGCTAGAACCCATATGAATCATCACTGTTGTAACCTCTTTCTCGGTCCGTCTCATCATCACTATCAATCATATCATCTTCGTTGTCTGACGGAGGTGGAGGCTCTTCCTCGACGTCAGCGTCTTCGTTTAACTTTTCTAGCATAAGTATGCCATTTTCATTGACAATGGTCTCACCATCATTCCGTGCATCGTCATCGTTTGGATCCACATCATCATCACCCAATGGTCTAGTGTCATCATTTCTAACAACATCAACATCATTAGGTTGCTCTTGATAGAACACTCCCTCGTATGTCATGGGGTTAATGTTGTAGTAATCGTTTTCATTCGGGTCCGGTAGCTTACCATGTGGCGACACCTTGAACACAACTTCCCAACCCTTTAGGTACTCTTTCTGGCATGGGTAAGGCAGATAATATACTTGTGTAGCTTGGGTAGCCGCAATGAAGAGATCGGCTCCGGCATAGACGGTTGACGGTTTAACTTCGACCAAACCAATAGAAGGCGTATGTTTTACACCCTCCCGCGGATCGAACCATCGGCATTTGAACACAGGCAGACTTAGGGTCTCGCGCCCCTGGCGGGATTTAATCTCGTATATATTTTGTACCCTTCCGTAGTAGTCTACTGAATTTTGACCGGGGGTGTACACTCCGGTATTTATAGTTTTGGGATCGGGCCGGCTGTTCTGGTGCTCCTCTGTATGGAAGCGATACCCATTCACATCATACTTTTTACATGTCATGACGGCAGGGTCAAAAACCATGGAAACCCATCTCAATTCATCATCCATAGATATGCTCGGATCTTTTCCCTACAAGTATAATTGAAATTGTTGCGTGCATTAGTTCGGTTAACTAATAAATGTTGAACTAGGTATTTAATAGGGGATTGTGGAAAATTACTTTCTGCATGAACCAAGCAACACAATTTTTACGTCCAGGGTTTCCATGACGGAGAAGAGTAAGTGCCTCCGCCTCAGTAGGAGGATTCATTCCCGTCCATTCCTCTTGAACAAAATCACTAAAAAAAGAAAAGCGGTGTTAGACCGGGACTAAGTGAACATAGAACATGATGATGTGGAAGACATAAAGGAACGGTGTAGTGGTATTACCTCATCCACACTTCCTCAACTTCCTTGATGTTGTGCAAGATATAGAGCATGAGGTCCTCCTACTCTTGTCGTGGCATGTTATAAGATTTTGAGGCCCCAGCCCTCCCACCTTGCGTGTTGAATAGATGGAGCCTGAGTTGATACTTGGGCTCTTCTATATTGAATCGAGGCACCTTGTGATGCAGATGGGGAACGTGGTCTGGATAGTATGATGTCCTGAGGTCTGACACCTCCTCTAGGATAACGGCCTCAGCTATGGAAGCTTCAATCTTAGCTTTGTTTCCACATTTCCGTCGGAGATGCTTGTTCTGTCTCTCAGGGCCGTACTGCCAGCGATTCTGCACAGGCCCCCCCAACAATACCTCGTTCGCGAGGTGCAGAATGAGATGTGTCATCGGAGTAAAGAAGCCTGGCGGAAAGATCTTCTCTAGCTTGACTATCAACTCTGGTGCCTTCTTATGCAAAGTTTCAATCACGTCTTTACTTACTTCTTTAGCACAGAGCGTGCGGAAGAAATGGCTTAGCTCGGCAAGCACTCGCCAGACATGCTCGGGGACATAGCCTCGAACCATCACCGGCATTATCCGCTCAACCCATACATGGTAGTCATGACTCTTCAGGCCGGTCACTTTGCCCGTTGAAGGATTGACTCCCTTACTTATATTCAATGCATAACCATCGGTGAACTTCAAATTTTGTTTCAGCCAGATAAGTACTTCCTTTTTTCTGGAGGTTTAAGGACAAAGTCAGCATCTGGCTTGAACCAGTTTTTTCGACCGCCTGTGGGAGGCTTCATGTTCAGATGTGGTCTATCACAAATTCTCTGTTGATCGGCTCTAGCTTTAACGTTATCCTTCGTCTTATCAGGAATGTTTGAGGATCGTGTGGAAAAGGGGCTCTGCCACATTCTTTTTGGTGTGCATCACATCGATATTGTAAGGAAGTTTGAGGTCCTTGAAATAGTGAAGCTGCGAGAAGGGGGTAATGTGAGACCAGTTGTGCGTCTCACCATATCCCTCGAAGCCTTTGGCTTTGGCTTTGGCTTTGCCTTTTCCTTTGACTTTAGGCTTGAGAGCTTTTAGCTGAGCAAGAACATCTGCCCCCGAAAATGTTGGAATCTCGGTTACTTCATGAACAACCCGGTCTTTCGTGAAGTTCTACTTGTCTTCCCTGTCTGGATGGTCTGGAGGGAGAACTGTCGATGCAGGTCAAAGGCTACATACTTTCCACCCTTACTCAGCCAAATCATTCGCAGAGCCTGCATGCACACTGGGCATGGCATCTTCCCACTTGTACACCATCCGCAGAATAGAGCATAGCCGGGAAAGTCATGCATGCAATAGTGCAACCAAACTTTCATCAAGAAATTTCTCTGCAGATCCCGGTCGTATGTCAACCTCGGAAAGTACCAAGAATGGTGCAAAGCATCCACCAGCGGCTGCATAAACACAACCAATTGCTTCCCCGGGTATTCAGGCCCCGGAATGATGAGCGAGAAGAACTTGGTCTTCTGTTGCATTAGGGCACCGGGAGGAAGATTGAGCGGAATTACAAACATGGGCCAGCAGCTGTATGGATTGGATGACATACCATATGGATTCAACCCATCACCTGATATGGCTATTCTGACATTCCCAGCCTCGACTGCTTCCTCGGGGTATTCTTCATCGAACGACTTCCATGCTTCCCCTTCCGATGGATGTACGATTTTTTTGGATTGTACCTTATACCTTCCTTGTGCCACTTCATCATTTTGGCAGACTCCTTCGTGATGAAAAGGCGCTGCAGTATTTTTATAAAATCAAGGTGCCGAAGAACCTTAACGGGGATGGCTAGCTGCTTTTTCTCACCATCCTCACCGACCACCTCAATGTACCGAGACGAACTGCACTCCCTACAGTACTTGTCATCCGCATACTCGTGCCTAAACAAAAGGCAATTCTTCGGGCAAACATCTATTTTCTCATAATCCATAGAGAGTGCCTTCATGATTTCCTTTGTATCGTACATGCTTTTAGGCAGTTCATGGCCCTCAGGGAGGCTATTAGCCCATACTCCCAGGAATGCTTCGAAGCATTTCTGGCTACAGCCGTACTCAGCCTTGACTGCAATCTGTTGCGAGATGGCATCCAGCTGAGATATTTTCGCACCCGCATAAAGAGGTTTCTTCGACGAGGCCAAGACCTCCAAGAAGGCCTTTGCGGTTGCCTCCGGCTCCTTCGGTTCATTCTCTGAAGGTGTCGCATTTGCTGTTTCTGCAACAATGACATCATCTAGCATGTCCCTGACCCCGTCATCCTCATATCCATCGATGCGTTGTCGCATCACCTCCTCTCTACCATGGTCCTGCTCGGCCATGTTTATCGGCGGCATGTCAAAGTCTGGCATATAACCGTGCGTGCGAAGGTGCTCACTCATGTCCGTCTGATTTCTACGGTGATGTCTGGCACATCTCGCACAGGGGCATGCTGGGATAATTCTCATTGGACGACGGAATATCTCCTTCAAATACACATCGGTTTTCGCGATCCACTCTGATTTTACTCGATTTCGATGGATAAAACCACTATACATCCACTGATTATCTGCCATCCTTCGCTTTTTTGCAAGCCACACAACATAATTAAGGATTCACTTAAATTAATCACATCAAAATTTCACTTTCTACCTTGTTGAATCCACCTACATCTCTAATAGGTAAAGATGGGTCCTAATCCCACCCGAGGATGTGTAGATTGAGTACGTTCTCCATTCTACCCCGTTCCGAGACAAAATTTCGGCAGCACCTCCCCACTGTTCTCTAGATACATGTCTCGGCAAATAGCCGAGAGAATGTGCTCCGGAGAACAATGGGGAGGCGCCACCGAAATCCTGTCTGGGAACGGGGTAGAACATGGAGAACATACCCAATCTACACATCCTCGGGCTGTCCGTGGAAAACGCTGACAATCCGAAAGAGCTGCGGTGATAAATATGCAATTCAATGCATATTTATCGATGCAACCCTTTCGGACGGGAGACACCTAGGTTACGCGACTTGACTTGAGAATGAAATCTAGTGACATGATTCGTAGCTCACCCTTGGCTGTAGAGGAAGTATTCGAATAGCAGACGGACGACCGGGGACCAACAGCTCCTACGATGATCACTCCACCGAGATGGAACACCACAGAACCTGCACCGTGACAATAATTAAGTACATCACAATATATTCATCATCATCATCTAACAATCACCGAAGCATAAAAAATCAGCATCCTATATCATCTCTACCGCAAAAAAAACCATCATCTATCATCAACATCATCATCTATCATCATCAACATCATCATCTATCATGCAACAATCATCATACATTTGCATTTATTGCATTCTTGTTAAAAAATTGCATTTCTTGCATTTCTCACATTTGTAACTATCATCAAATCATCTATCATCTAACTATGCATCCATCCATCTAGTTACATAACTATGAACAACAACAAAATTAACAAAAAAAATCTACAGAGAGGGAGG
>NC_057814.1:109943073-109950420 GCF_018294505.1 Triticum aestivum | reverse complement strand
GGGGGAGACGGTGCGAGGTCGTTTGGGGAGGAAGAATGAGTGGAGGGGGTGGGGTGCGGCTGTGGATAAGGTGAGCCTATGCCGACGGCTTAGCCGTCGGCATAGATGGACATGCCACGTGTGAATCTATGCCGACGACTAAGCCGTCGGCATAGATACTTTGCATTTTTTAAATATTTTTTATTACGGTGTGACTCTCAGCAAACTGTAAAAAAATAGTCCCACCTCGCCAAAAGACAAGCAACATGACCTGTTTAAATAGTTGGTTAATCCATACGACGTGAGCTCCGGTATGCATTAGACTTCTGTTAAGAAAACGTACAATTACGGTAAAACTTTCAGTTACCGGCCCGGTGCCCGGGTCTAAAGGTTTCACCGTGATAGTCCGTTTTCCATGATGGATGTCGGTGTTTTTTATAAATTCAATTATTACTATTTTTTAGTTTGTCGTGTGTAAGCTGTGGTGGCCATTTCCCCCCTCCGAGACATGGCGGCAGCGACGCCCGTGAGGGGGGCACACCCCGGAGCCGCGTGTCGGGTGCCTGCGCGTTCCACCACGCTTCCACAAGCGTAGGAGAGCCCACTGCAACACCTGGCGGCATTGCCACCCCCCTCCGGTACCCCGTCCCGTCTAACCCTGACATAGACGACCGCCGGATCTAGCTCTTTGACTTCCGCCGTACTGGGTCTGACCGGTGGACCTTTTTACCTGGTTGTCATAGCCCAGCCCATAGCTACACCCCCCAACACCGTCCCGGCCTAACCCACCCAAAGATTCCCTCCGTGTCGGCCCGACGTGGCCGTTTCTCCCCTCCAGGACACGACGGCAGCCACGCCCGTGAGGGGGACACGGATGGGATCTTGCTGTGGCTTTGGCCCGGATGTTGCTCCAAAGTGTTCCTATGGGCTGACCTAACACAACCGGGTGGAGAGTTCCACTGGTCAAAGCCCGTCCGTGCAAAGTCAAAGGGCTAGATCCCGTGGTCAAACTCTACAGGGTTAGGCGAGACGGGGGCCCTGGGGGGTAGCAATGCCACCGGAGCGTCGCACCGGGCCCTCATACATGCCTTACGGTGTGGTGGCATGTCCGAAGAGGCGGCATGCCTCTCCGGGGTGTGCCCCCCCTCACGGACGGCGATGACACGGAAGTAGACGTTCTGCGGCAACGATGCAGCGTGAATATTATTAAATATTCGGAGAGCGATAAAATCATGAGTTTTTTACATGACGTGGGCACATGTGCTATAGGGATGATGGTAGTTTTTCATAATTTTTGGTGATGAGGAAGTATGTGAACACTTCCCTCTACGCGGATTGCTCTTCGCGTGTAAACGACTGTGGCCGGCGGCCTCCGGGGGCTAGCATGCTGCCAAATCTTGCGTAGGCAGCCTCTCACAAGTCTGGAAGTGTTCTGGCGGTTACAAACGCCCGGCACGCGTCTCCAGGGTGTAGCCCCCCTCACGGACGGCGCCGCCGCCGGCACCTAGACGGGGGAAACAGACGCGTCGGCCTACACGGAGGGGATCTTGCTGTGGCTTTGGCCCGGATGTTGCTCCAAAGTGTTCCTATGGGCTGACCTAACACAACCGGGTGGAGAGGTCCACTGGTCAAAGCCCGTCCCTATAAAGTCAAAGGGCTAGATCTCGTGGTCAAACGCGACAGGGTTAGGCGGGACGGGGGCCCTGTGGGGGTAGAAATGCCACCAGAGCATCGCACCGGGACCTCATACATGCCGTACGGTGTGGTGGAATGTTCGAAGAGGCGGCACGCGTCTCCGGGGTGTGGCCCCCCTCACGGACGGAGATGACACGGTAGTAGACGTTCTGCGGTAACGATGCGGTGTGAATATTATTGAATACTCGGAGCGCAATAAAATCATGAGTTTTTTATACGACGTGGGCACATGTGCTATAGGACTGATGGTAATTTTGCATAATTTTTGGTGATGGAGAAGTATCTGAACACTTCCCTCTACGCGGATTGCTCTTCGCGTGTCTACGACTGTGGCCGGCGGCCTCCGGGGGCTAGCATGCTGCCAAATCTTGCGTAGGCGGCCTCTCACAAGTCTGGAAGTGCTGTGGCGGTTGCAAACGCCCGACACGTGTCTCCGGGGTGTGCCCCCCTCACGGACGGCGCCGCCGCCGGCACACGGAGGGGGGAAACGGACGTGTCGGGTCAAACGCTACAGGGTTAGGTGGGACGGGGGCCTGGGGGGGTAGCAATGCCACCGGAGCATCGCACCGGGACCTCATACATGCCGTACGGTGTGGTGGCATGTCCGAAGAGGCGGCACACGTCTCCAGGGTGGCCCCCTCTCCTCACGGACGCCGCCGCCGCCGGCACCTGGAGGGGGGAAACTGACGCGTCGGGTCTACATGGAGGGGATCTTACTGTGGCTTTAGCCCGGATGTTGCTCCAAAGTGTTCCTATGGGCTGACCTAACACAACCGGGTGGAGAGGTCCACTGGTCAAAGCCCGTCCCTGTAAAGTCAAAGGGCTAGATCTCGTGGTCAAACCTACAGGGTTAGGCGGGACGGGGGCCCTGTGAGGGTAGCAATGCCACCGGAGCGTCGCACCGGGACCACATACATACCGTACGGTGTGGTGGCATGTCCGAAGAGGCGGCACGCGTCTCCGGGGTGTGGCCCCCCTCACGGACGGCGATGACACGGTAGTAGACGTTCCGCGGTAACGATGCGGCGTGAATATTATTAAATACTCGAAGCGCGATAAAATCATGAGTTTTTTACACGACGTGGGCACATGTGCTATAGGACATATGGTAAGTTTTCATAATTTTTGGTGATGGAGAAGTATCTGAACACTTCCCTCTACGCGGATTTCTCTTCACGTGTCTACGACTGTGGCCGGCGGCCTCCGGGGGCTAGCATGCCGCCAAATCTTGCGTAGGTGGCCTCTCACAAGTCTGGAAGTGGTGTGGCGGTTGCAAACGCCTGGCACGCGTCTCCGGGGTGTGCCCCCCCTCACGGACGGCGCCGCCGCCAGCATACGGAGGGGTGGAACGGACGCGTCGGGTCTACACGGATGGGATCTTACTGTGGCTTTGGCCCGGATGTTGCTCCAAAGTGTTCCTATGGGCTGACCTAACACAACCGGGTGGAGAGTTCCACTGGTCAAAAGCCCGTCCGTGCAAAGTCAAAGGGTTAGATCCCGTGGTCAAACGCTACAGGGTTAGGCGGGACGGGGGCCCTGTCGGGGTAGCAATGCCACTGGAGTGTCGCACCAGGACCTCATACATGCTGTATGGTGTGGTGGCATGTCCGAAGAGGTGGCACGCGTCTCCGGGGTGTGGGCGCCCTCACGGACGTCGATGACACGGTAGTAGACGTTCTGCGGTAACGATGCGGCGTGAATATTATCAAATACTCGGAGCGCGATAAAATCATGAGTTTTTTACATGACGTGGGCACATGTGCTATAGGACTGATGGTAATTTTGCATAATTTTTGGTGATGGAGAAGTATCTGAACACTTCCCTCTACGCGGATTGCTCTTCGCGTGTCTACGGCTGTGGCCGGCGGCATCCGGGGGCTAGCATGCTGCCAAATCTTGCGTAGGCGGCCTCTCACAAGTCTGGAATTGTTGTGGCGGTTGCAAACGCCTGGCACGCGTTTCCGGGGTGTGCCCCCCCCTCACGGATGGCGCCGCCGCCGGCACACGGAGGTGGGAAACGGACGCGTCGGGTCTACACGGAGGGGATCTTACTGTGGCTTTGGCCCGGATGTTGCTCCAAAGTGTTCCTATGGGCTGACCTAACACAACCGGGTGGAGAGTTCCACTGGTCAAAGCCCGTCCGTGCAAAGTCAAAGGGCTAGATCCAGTGGTGAAACGCTGCAGGGTTAGGCGGGACGGGGGCCCTAGGGGGGTAGCAATGCCACCGGAGCGTCGCACCGGGACCTCATACATGCCGTACGGTGTGGTGGCATGTCCGAAGAGGCGACACACGTCTCCGGGGTGTGGCCCCCTGTAACGCCCATGATGCGGCTATATCTCCCACGTGTCGAGGCACGACTTATAGGCATAACCGCATTGTGGTTTTGTCGCAAGAAGGGTCATCTTCACACAATCCCATGTAATGAACAAGAATGGGATAACGAGAGTTGGCTTACAATCGCCACTTCACACAATACATAAATATAATTCATACATCATCCAAAATCCACACATAGACCGGCTACGGTCAAATCCAAAAGAAAATAAGATAACCCCAAATGCTAGATCCCCGATCGTCCCAACTGGGCTCCGCTACTGATCATCAGGAAAAGACACATAGTAACGACCATGTTCCTCGTCGAACTCCCACTTGAGATCGGTTTTGTCATCTGCACTGGCATCGTTGGCACCTGCACCTGTTTTGGTAGAATCTGTGAGTCACGAGGACTCAGCAATCTCACACCCGCGATATCAAGACTATTTAAGCTTATAGGAAAGGATGGTAAAATGAGGTGGAGCTGCAGCAGGCACTAACCATATATGGTGGCTAACATACGCAAATGAGAGCGAGAAGAGAAGCAGCGGAACGTCGTCAACTAGTAATGACCAAGAAGTGATCTTGAACTCCTACTTACGTCAACCATAACCCAGAAACCGTGTTCACTTCCCGGGCTCCGCCGAGAAGAGACCATCACGGCTACACACACGGCTGATGTATTTTAATTCAGTCAAGTGACATGTTCTCTACAACCGGACATTAACAAATTCCCATCTGCCTCATAACCGCGGGCACGGCTTTCGAAAGATAATACCTTGCAGGGGTGTCCCAACTTAGCCCATCATAAGCTCTCACGGTCAATGAAGGATAAACCTTCTCCCGGAAAGACCCGATCAGTCTCGGAATCCCGGTCTACAAGACATTTCGACAATGGTAAAACAAGACCAGCAAAGCCGCCCGATGTGCCGACAAATCCCGATAGGAGCTGCACATATCTCGTTCTCAGGGCAACACCGGATGAGACTAGCTACGAGTAAAACCAGTCCTCAAGTTTCCCCAAGGTGGCCCCGCAGGCAGCTCGATTCGAACCAACACTCGAAGGAGCACTGGCCCGTGGGGGTATAAAATAAAGATGACCCTCGGGCTCGCGAAAACCCAAGGGAAGTGTAGGTGGTAGGTGGTCAAATGGTAAAACCAAGGTTGGGCCTTGCTGGAGGAGTTTTATTCAAGACGAACTGTCAAGGGGGTCCCATAAATCACCCAACCGCGTAAGGAACGCGAATTCAAGGCACATAATACCGGTATGACGGAAACTAGGGCGGCAAGAGTGGAACAAAACACCAGGCATAAGGCCGACCCTTCCACCCTTTACCAAATATATAGATGCATTAATTAAATAAGAGATATTGTGATATTCCAAAATAACCATGTTCCAACATGGAACCAACTTCAACTTCACCTGCAACTAGCAACGCTATAAGAAGGGCTGAGCAAAAGCGGTAACTTAGCCAAACAACGGTTTGCTAGGAAATGATGGTTAGAGGCTTGACATGGCAATATGGGAGGCATGATATAGCAGGTGGTAGGTAGCGCAGCATGGCAATAGAACGAACAACTAGCAAAGCAAAGATAGAAGTGATTTCGAGGGTATGGTCATCTTGCCTGCAAGGTTCTCAGAGTTGTCGAAAGCTTGGTCCTTGTAAGCGTACTCAACAGGTTTCTCGTACGCGAACTCGTCTCCCGGCTCTGCCCAAAACAAGAACACAAGCAACGGAACCACAATCAAACACGGGAAATGCACAAACAACATGATGCAATACATGAATGATATGCGAGATGTGATATGCGATGCATATGCGTGCTCCGGAAGGAAAATGATGAACAAGGCAGTAACTTGGCAAACCAAGCATGCCACTAGAAAGATGAGATGATTTCGGTCGAAATCGATATAAAGATCACCGGAAACGGATGCACGGTTTGCAAATGGCAAGCAAAACAAGAATGACACGAATCTGTGATTAACAGCCTGATAGCACTTAGAATACATCAAGAAACACTGCTACAGCACTCCAACATAGCAACAAAGCATATGGCAGTAATCTACAGGAGATGCTTGACAAAATATGAACACTGAGCTACGGCTAGTTCACACCACAGCAGGTTCAAACAGGCATGGCAAAAGTGCAAAAGATAACAGGTTCACAGCATCAGGTAACAATGTTCAGAGCACGAAATCAACATTGTACAGGAACTTATCATAGTAAAACAAGGCATGGCAGTAATCTACTAAATGCATATGACAAAAGTCCCTTAATGACCGTAAGCCAAAAAGGACAAGAAGATATGATGGCAACCATGTAAACATAGCAAGTTTCGTTAACAGGTTTCAGACTTAGCAGAAAACAGAGCATGGCAGAAACAATAATATGAAGGCATCTTTGTGAGCTTGATGCACTCATCACAAAGCAATGCATGACAAAACAAGCATACCTACATCAAGATGGCATGTTCATGAAGCTATCCAAGGCAAGAGCAAGTTCATAGCATGCATGATCAACTACAACCAGCTTGGCAAAATTGAATATCATGTTAACAATCTGCCAGAAATATTTTATAGCAAAAGTAGAGCAAGATTGAGTTATGCTATATCACTCCATAATTACAAACAAGGGCATGAATGGATCAATTACAACCATATCTACAAAACACCCTTAATGTACATCTCCAAAAGGAGCATAGATCTCTCTGTAGCCACATGGATACATAGCAACAAAATAACAGCAGTCACAGACTTAGAAAAACTACCAAGTCCCTGAAATCAGAAACATCACGAAGCCTAGTTTGCATGCTTGTGCTAGTCACCACATAGATCACAAAAATACATGGCATACACCCCTGTAATGATCGCATGGCATAAATCAAAACACATGTAGAGATCATGCCCATAAGATGCACAGATTAAATGCAACAAAAATAACAAATCACCAAGATCTGATAAGTAACAGCAGATAACAGCAATTAGCACTCTTGCACCAAAGATTTGGGCATCAAGATGGACTCAAATGAACATGGTGCAATGGAACAAAATGAAGAGCATCTCGAGGCAAACATTTCGATATATTACACGCACAAAACGGAGCAGTATGCAGAGAGTTACGATGCGATGAACAGAGGCATGTAATGTAAAAATCTCAGGACTTAGGATTTTCGGGAGAGGGAGAAAGTCAACCTTCGGGATTCTCAGATCTGGACCGGGCCGGTGGAGTTCGAGCTCGGGCCGCCGGAGTTGAGGACGGGGACGCCGGCAGGGCGGCGTGCGGCGGCGGAGGGAGGCGAAGGCGGGGTCGACGGCGGCGAGGGCGGCGCGGAGGAGGACGGCAGCGCGGCGGGGCGCC
>NC_057814.1:109933079-109942626 GCF_018294505.1 Triticum aestivum | reverse complement strand
TGGCCGGGGGCCATGTGGCAGCCCCTGATTGGCCGGGCGCGGCGGCGCTGGTACGTCCGGCGGCGGCGGATGCGTCCGGCCGCGCAGAGGGCGATTTTTAGGGTTTGATCTGTGAAATATTTCGGGAGGGGAGGTGTATATATAGGTAGAGGGAGCTAGGAGACTCCAAACGGAGTGCGGTTTTCGCCCACACGATCGTGATCGAACGGCCTAGAGCATGGAAGTGACTTAGAGGGGTTTTTGGGCTGTTTGGAGGGGGGGTTTGCTGCAACAAATAAAAGGACTTTGCGGTTACCCGGTAACCGTTGGAGCACCAAACGACCTCCAAATAGAACTAAACTTGACAGGTGGTCTACCGGTGGTATACCAAGGCCACTTGGCAAGCCTCGGTCCATTCCAAGAACGTTCAACACCTGCTCACGAAAAGAAAACAAGAGGGGTGCGCCGGAGGAGGTGGGAGTGCCGGATTGCAAAACGGACAACGGGGAAAATGCTGGGATGCATGAGACGAACACGTATGCAAATGCAATGCACATGATGACATGATATGAGATGCATGACATGAACAAAATGCAAAACGAAAAACAAAACCCAACCATGGAGGGAATATCATAACACATAGCCGAAAATGGCAAGAGTTGGAGTTACAAATATGGAAGGTTACATCCGGGGTGTTACACCCCCCGCACGGACGGCGCTGCCGCCGACACCTGGAGGGGGGAAACGGACGCGTCGGGTCTATACGGAGGGGATCTTGCTGTGGGTCTGGCCCGGATGTTTCTCCAAAGTGTTCCTATGGGCTGACCTAACACAACCAGGTGGAGAGGTCCACTGGTCAAAGCCCGTCCCTGTAAAGTCAAAGGGCTAGATCTCTTGGTCAACCGCTAGAGGGTTAGGCGGGACGAGGGCCCTGTGGGGGTAGCAATGCCACCGGAGCATCGCATCGGGCCCTCATACATGTGGGGTGGTGTGGTGGCATGTCCGAAGAGGCGGCACGCGTCTCCGGGGTTTGGCCCCCTCTAAGTGACGGCGGCACTGCCTTGCGTGGAGGGGGGCCACACCGCGGAGCCCCAAGACGGGCGTTTACGCATGCCTGAACACTTTCACATATGCATCGGGACCCATGCGATGTTTCGGTGACATAGCTACACCCCGAATCCCCCCACTAACCAGATTTCCTCCGTGTCGACCGTCCCCCCCCCCTGACATGGTGACGGTGACGTTCGTAACGGGGGCAATCGATATACCATCGGGGTATGTTTTTTTAGATAAGGCATAATTATCTTATGGAAAAACAAAAAATAATATAAAGTAAAAATAAAAAATAACAAAAATAAATGTATGCCGACGGCAAGGCCGTTGGCATAGCTGCGCACACGGAGGTACAGTCCCACGGATCGATGACGTGGCACCGCACACGGATCGATGACGTGGCACCACACACGGATCGATGACGTGGCAGAGGGGCATTTGTTGGCAATATGCCCTAGAGGCAATAATAAATTGGTTATTATTATATTTCCTTGTTCATGATAATCGTTTATTATCCATGCTAGAATTGTATTGATAGGAAACTCAGATACATGTGTGGATACATAGACAACACCATGTCCCTAGTAAGCCTCTAGTTGACTAGCTCGTTGATCAATAGATGGTTACAGTTTCCTGACCATGGCCATTGGATGTCGTTGATAACGGGATCACATCATTACGAGAATGATGTGATGGACAAGACCCAATCCTAAGCATAGCATAAAAGATCGTGTAGTTCGTTTGCTAAAGCTTTTCCAATGTCAAGTATCTTTTCCTTAGACCATGAGATCGTGTAACTCCCGGATGCCGTAGGAGTGCTTTGGGTGTACCCAACGTCACAACGTAACTGGGTGACTATAAAGGTACACTACGGGTATCTCTGAAAGTGTCTGTTGGGTTGACACGGATCGAGACTGGGATTTGTCACTCCGTATGACGGAGAGGTATCTCTGGGCCCACTCGGTAATGCATCATCATAATGAGCTCAATGTGACTAAGGATTTAGCCACGGGATCATGCATTACGGTACGAGTAAAGTGACTTGCCGCTAACGAGATTGAACAAGGTATTGGGATACCGACGATCGAATCTCGGGCAAGTAACGTAGCGATTGACAAAGGGAATTGTATACGGGATTGATTGAATCCTCGACATCGTGGTTCATCCGATGAGATCATCGTGGAACATGTGGGAGCCAACATGGGTATCCAGATCCCGCTGTTGGTTATTGACCGGAGAGGTGTCTCGGTCATGTCTGCATGTCTCCCGAACCCGTAGGGTCTACACACTTAAGGTTCGGTGACACTAGGGTTGTACAGATATTAGTATGTGGTAACTCGAAAGTTGTTCGGAGTCCCGGATGAGATCCCGGACGTCACGAGGAGTTCTGGAATGGTCCGGAGGTGAAGAATTATATATAGGAAGTCAAGTTTCGGCCACCGGGAAAGTTTCGGGGGTCACCGGTAGTGTACCGGGACCACCGGAAGGGTCCCGGGGGGTCCACCGGGTGGGGCCACCTATCCCGGAGGGCCCCATGGGCTAAAGTGGGAAGGGAACCAGCCCTTAGTGGGCTGGGGCGCCCCCCATGGGCCTCCCCCTGCGCCTAGGGTTGGAAACCCTAGGGTGGGGGGCGCCCCACTTGCCTTGGGGGGTAAATTTCCCCCTGGCCGCCGCCCCCCCCCCTTGCAGATGGGATCCAGGCCGGCACCCCCCCCCCCTCCGAGGGGGCCTATATATAGTGGGGGGGAGGGAGGGCAGCAGCATGACAGCCCCTGGCGCCTCCCTCTCCCCCTGCAACACCTCTCCCTCTCGCAGAAGCTTGGCGAAGCCCTGCCGAGACCCCGCTACTTCCACCACCACGCCGTCGTGCTACTGGATCTCCATCAACCTCTCATTCCCCCTTGCTGGATCAAGGAGGAGGAGACGTCGCTGCTCCATACGTGTGTTGAACGCGGAGGTGTCGTCCGTTCGGCACTCGGTCATCGGTGATTTGGATCACGGCGAGTACGACTCCATCAACCCCGTTCATCGGAACGCTTCCGCTCGTGATCTATAAGGGTATGTAGATGCACTCCTTTCAACTCATTGCTAGTATACTCCATAGATGGATCTTGGTGATGCGTAGAAAAATTTTAAATTCTGCTACGATCCCCAACAGTGGCGTCATGAGCTAGGTCTATGCGTAGTTACTATGCACGAGTAGAACACAAAGCAGTTGTGGGCGTTGATGTTGCCAATTCTTCTTGCCGTTACTAGTCTTATCTTGATTCGGCGGCATCGTGGGATGAAGCGGCCCGGACTGACCTTACACGTACTCTTACGTGAGACAGGTTCCACCGACTGACATGCACTAGTTGCATAAGGTGGCTAGCGGGTGTCTGTCTCTCCCACTTTAGTCGGATCGGATTCGATGAAAAGGGTCCTTATGAAGGGTAAATAGAAATTGGCATATCACGTTGTGGCTTTTGCGTAGGTAAGAAACGTTCTTGCTAGAAACCCATAGCAGCCACGTAAAACATGCAACAACAATTAGAGGACTCTAACTTGTTTTCGCAGGGTATGCTATGTGATGTGATATGGCCAAAAAGGATGTGATGAATGATATATGTGATGTATGAGATTGATCATGTTCTTGTAATAGGAATCACGACTTGCATGTCGATGAGAATCACAACCGGCAGGAGCCATAGGAGTTGTCTTAATTTATTGTATGACCTGCGTGTCAATGAAAACGCCATGTAATTACTTTACTTTATTGCTAACCGTTAGCCATAGTAGTAGAAGTAATAGTTGGCGAGACAACTTCATGAAGACACAATGATGGAGATCATGATGATGGAGATCATGGTGTCATGCCGGTGACGAAGGTGATCATGCCGCGCCTGAAAGATGGAGATCAAAGGCGCAAGATGATATTGGCCATATCACGTCACTTTATGATTTGCATGTGATGTTTATCATGTTTACATCTTATTTGCTTAGAACGACGGTAGCATAAATAAGATGATCCCTCACTAAAATTTCAAGAGAGGTGTTCCCCCTAACTGTGCACCGTTGCGAAGGTTCGTTGTTTCGAAGCACCACGTGATGATCGGGTGTGATAGATTCTAACGTTTGAATACAACGGGTGTTGACGAGCCTAGCATGTACAGACATGGCCTCGGAACACATGCGAAACACTTAGGTTGACTTGACGAGCCTAGGATGTACAGACATGGCCTCGGAACACAAGAGATCGAAAGGTCGAACATGAGTCGTATAGTAGATACGATCAACGTGGAGATGTTCACCGATGATGACTAGTCCGTCTCACGTGATGATCGGACACGGCCTAGTTTGACTCGGATCATGTATCACTTAGATGACTAGAGGGATGTCTATCTGAGTGGGAGTTCATTAATCAGATGAACTTAATTATCATGAACATAGTCAGAAGGTCTTTACAAATTATGTCATAGCTTGCGCTTTAGTTCTACTGGTTAAGATATGTTCCTACAGAAAATTTAGTTGAAAGTTGGTAGTAGCAATTATGCGGACTGGGTCCGTAAACTGAGGATTGTCCTCATTGCTGCACAGAAGGCTTATGTCCTTAATGCACCGCTCGGTGTGCTGAACCTCAGCGTCGTTTGTAGATGTTGTGAAACATCTGACATACACGTTTTGATGACTACGTGGTAGTCCAGTGCGTAATGCTAACGGTTTAGAATTGTGGCACCAAAGACGGTTTTTGAAACGTCGCAGAACATATGAGATGTTCTGAAGACTGAAATTGGGATTTCAGACTAGTGCCCAGGTCAAGAGGTATTAGACCTCTGACAAGTTTCTTAAGCTTGCAAACTGAGGGAGAAAAGCTCAATCGTTGAGCATGTGCTCAGATTGTCTGAGTACCACAATCGCTTGAATTGAGTGGGAGTTAATCTTCCAGATGAGATAGTGATGGTTCTCCATAGTCACTGCCACCAAGCTATTAGAGCTTCGTGGTGAACTATAACATATCAGGGATAGATATGATGATCCTTGAGCAACTCGCGATGTTTGACACCGCGAAAGTAGAAATCAAGAAGGAGCATCAATTGTTGATGGTTAGTAAAACCACTAGTTTCTAGAAGGGCAAGGGAAAGAAGGGATACTTCATGAAACAGAAAATCATTTGCTGCTCTAGCGAAGAATCCCAAAGTTAAACCCAAACCCAAGACTAAGTGCTCCTGTAATGAGGGGAACGGTCACTGAAGCAGAACTACCCTAGATACTTTGGTAGATGAGAAGGCAGGCAAGGTCGACAGAAGTATATTGGATATACATTATATGAATGTGTACTTTACTAGTACTCCTAGCAGCACCAGGGTATTAGATACCGGTTCGGTTGCTAAGTGTTAGTAACTCAAAATAAAAGCTGCGGAATAAACGGAGACTAGCTAAAGGTGAGATGACGATATGTGTTGGAAGTGTTTCCAAGGTTGATGTGATCAAGCATCGCATGCTCCCTCTACCATCGAGATTTGGTGTTTGCGTTGAGCATGATTGGATTATGTTTATCGCAATACGGTTATTCATTTAAGGAGAATAATGGTTACTCTGTTTATTTGAATAATACCTTCAATGGTCTTGCACCTAAAATGAATCTCGATCGTAGTGATACACATGTTCGTGCCAAAAGATATAAAATAGTAATGATAGTTCCACATACTTGTGGCACTGCCATTTGAGTCATATTGGTATAGAACGCATGAAGAAGCTCCATGTAGATGGATCTTTGGACTCACTCGTTTTTGAAAAGATTGAGACATGCGAACCATGTCTATTGGTATATATGCATGAAGAAACTCCATGCAAATGGATCGTTTGGACTCACTTGATTTTGAATCACTTGAGACATGCAAATCATACCACATGGGCAAGATGACTGAAAGGCCTCGTTTTCAGAAGATGGAACAAGAGAGCAACTTATTGGAAGTAATACATTTTGATGTATGCAGTCCAATGAGTGCTGAGGCATGCAGTGGATATCGTTATGTTCTTACTTCACAGATGATTTGAGTAGATGCTGAGAATATTTACTTGATGAAACACAAGTCTGAATTAATGAAAGGTTCAAGTAATTTCAGAGTGAAGTTGAAGATCGTCGTGACAAGAGGATAAAATGTCTATGATATGATCATAGAGATATCTGAGTTACGAGTTTGGCACACAATTAAGACATTGTGGAAAGTGTTTCACAATTAATACCACCTGGAACACCACAGTGTGATGATGTGTCCGAACATCATAACTGCACCCTATGGGATATGGTGCATACCATGATGTCTTTTATCAAATTACAACTATCGTTTATGGGTTAGGAGATAACCGCATTCACTTTAAAAGGGGCACCACGCAATTCCGTTGAGACGACACCGTTTAGAGAAACCTAAGTTGTCGTTTCTTAAAAGATTGGGGCGGCGATGCTTATGTGAAAGAGTTTCAAGCTGATAAGCTCGAACCCAAAACGGATAAATGCATCTTCATAGAAAACCCAAAACAGTTGGATATACCTCCTATTTCAGATCTGGAAGCAAAAGTGATTGCTTCTAGAAACGAGTCCTTTCTCGAGGAAAAGTTTCTCTCAAAAGAATTGAGTGGGAGGATGGTGGAGACTTGATGAGGTTATTGAACCATAACTTCAACTAGTGTGTAGCAGGGCACAGGTAGTTGTTCCTGTGGCACCTACACCAATTGAAGTGGAAGCTTATGATAGTGATCATGAAACTTCGGATCAAGTCACTACCAAACCTCGTAGGTCGACAAGGATATGTACTACTCTTGAGTGGTACGGTAATCCTGTCTTAGATATCATGTTGTTAGACAACAATGAACCTACGAGCTATGGAGAAGCGATGGTGGGCCCATATTCCGACAAATGGTTAGAAACCATGAAATCCGAGATAGAATCCATGTATCAGAACAAAGCATGGACTTTGGGGAACTTGCCCGATGATCGGCAAGCCATTGAGATAAATGGATCTTTAAGAAGAAGACGGACATGGACGGTAATGTTACCGTCTATGAAGCTCGACTTGTGGCAAAGAGTATTTTCACAAGTTCAAGGAGTTGACTACGATGAGATTCTCTCATCCGTAGCGATGCTTAAGTCCGTCGGAATCATGTTAGCATTAGCTGCATTTATGAAATCTGGCAGATGGATGTCAAAACAAGTTTCCTTGCCAGTTTTCGTAAGGAAAGGTTGTATGTGATACAATCAAAAAGGTTTTGTCGATCCTAAGGATGCTAAAAGGTATGCTAGCTCCAGCGATCCTTCCATGGACTAGAGCAAGCATCTCGGAGTCAGAATATACGCTTTGATGGATTGATCAAAGTTTTTGGGTTTATACAAAGTTTGTTAGAAACTTGTACTTACAATAAAGTGAGTGGAAGCGCTACAACATTTCTGATAAGTATATGTGAATGACATATTGTTGATCCGAAATGATGTAAAATTTCTCGAAAGCATAAAGGGTTGTTTGAAAGGAGTTTTTCAAAGGAAGGCCTGGATAAAGCTGCTTACATATTGGGCATCAAGATCTATAGAGATAGATCAAGACGCCTGATGATACTTTCAAAGAACGCACACCTTGACATGATTTTGAAAGAGTTCAAAATAAATCAGCAAAGAAGGAGTTCTTGGTTGTGTTACAAGGTGTGAGTATTGAGTAAGACTCAAGACCTGACCATAGCAGAAGAGAGAGAAAGGACGAAGGTCATCCCCTATGCTTTAGACGTAGGCTCTACAGTATGCTATGCTGTGTACCGCACATGAAGTGTGCCTTGCCATGAGTTGGTCAAGGGGTACAATGGTGATCCGGGAATGGATCACATGACAGCGGTCGAACTTAACCTTATTATCTAGTGGACTAAGGAATTTTCTAGATTATGGAGGTGAAAAGGAGTTCGTCGTAAAGGGTTACCTCGATGCGAACTTTGACACTAATCCGGATGACTCTGAGTAGTAAACCGGATTCGTATAGTAGAGCAGTTATTTGAAATGGCTCCAAGTAGCGCGTGGTAGCATCCACAAGATGACATAGATATTCGTAAAGCACACACGGATCTGAAAGGTTCAGACCCTTCGACTAATAACCTCTCTCACAAGCATAACATGATCAAACCAGAACTCACTGAGTGTTAATCACATAGTGATGTGAACTAGATTGTTGACTCTAGTAAACTCTTTGGATGTTGGTCACATGGTGATGTGACCTGTGAGTGTTAATCACATGGTGATGTGAACTAGATTATTGACTTTAGTGCAAGTGGGAGACTGTTGGAAATATGCCCTAGAGGCAATAATAAATTGGTTATTATTATATTTCCTTGTTCATGATAATCGTTTATTATCCATGCTAGAATTGTATTGATAGGAAACTCAGATACATGTGTGGATACATAGACAACACCATGTCCCTAGTAAGCCTCTAGTTGACTAGCTCGTTGATCAATAGATAGTTATGGTTTCCTGACCATGGACATTGGATGTCGTTGATAACGCGATCACATCATTAGGAGAATGATGTGATGGACAAGACCCAATCCTAAGCATAGCATAAAAGATCGTGTAGTTCGTTTGCTAGAGCTTTTCCAATGTCAAGTATCTTTTCCTTAGACCATGAGATCGGGTAACTCCCGGATGCCATAGGAGTGCTTTGGGTGTTCCCAAGGTCACAACGTAACTGGGTGACTATAAAGGTACACTACGGGTATCTCTGAAAGTGTCTGTTGGGTTGACACAGATCGAGATTGGGATTTGTCACTCCGTATGACGGAGAGGTATCTCTGGGCCCACTCGGTAATGCATCATCATAATGAGCTCAATGTGACTAAGGAGTTAGCCACGGGATCATGCATTACGGTACGAGTAAAGTGACTTGCCGGTAACGAGATTGAACAAGGTATTGGGATACCGACGATCGAATCTCGGGCAAGTAACGTACCGATTGACAAAGGGAATTGTATACGGGATTGATTGAATCCTCGACATCGTGGTTCATCCGATGAGATCATCGTGGAACATGTGGGAGCCAACATGGGTATCCAGATCCCGCTGTTGGTTATTGACCGGAGAGGTGTCTCGGTCATGTCTGCATGTGTCCCGAACCCGTAGGGTCTACACAATTAAGGTTCGGTGACGCTAGGGTTGTAGAGATATTAGTATGTGGTAACCCGAAAGTTGTTCGGAGTCCCGGATGAGATCCCGGACGTCACGAGGAGTTCCGGAATGGTCCGGAGGTGAAGAATTATATATAGGAAGTCAAGTTTCGGCCACCGGGAAAGTTTCGGGGGTCACCGGTAGTGTACCGGGACCACCGGAAGGGTCCCGGGGGGTCCACCGGGTGGGGCCACCTATCCCGGAGGGCTCCATGGGCTGAAGTGGGAAGGGAACCAGCCTTAGTGGGCTGGGGCGCCCCCCATGGGCCTCCCCCCTGCGCCTAGGGTTGGAAACCCTAGGGTGGGGGGGCGCCCCACTTGCCTTGGGGGGTAAGTT
>NC_057814.1:109912479-109932952 GCF_018294505.1 Triticum aestivum | reverse complement strand
CCCAGGGGGCCTATATATAGTGGGGGGGAGGGAGGGCAGCAGCATGACAGCCCCTGGCGCCTCCCTCTCCCCCTGCAACACCTCTCCCTCTCGCAGAAGCTTGGCGAAGCCCTGCCGAGACCCCGCTACTTCCACCACCACGCCGTCGTGCTGCTGGATCTCCATCAACCTCTCCTTCCCCCTTGCTGGATCAAGAAGGAGGAGACGTCGCTGCTCCGTACGTGTGTTGAACGCGGAGGTGCCGTCCGTTCGGCACTCGGTCATCGGTGATTTGGATCACGGCGAGTACGACTCCATCAACCCCGTTCATTGGAACACTTCCGCTCGCGATCTACAAGGGTATGTAGATGCACTCCTTTCAACTCGTTGCTAGTATATTCCATAGATGGATCTTGGTGATGCGTAGAAAAATTTTAAATTCTGCTACGATCCCCAATAGCATGGGCCAGGCCTATGCCGTAGGCATATCTCGCCCCCCCCCCTCGGATCGATGACGTGTCCACAACGCGGATCGGTGATGTCAGCAACTCTTTGCCGACGGCCGCCGTTACCTCCCGTCGGCGTAGTTTTAACGCCGTCAAACGGTCAGCGCTGACCGGGTAGGTGGGCTTGGGCTATGCCGACGGGCCCCGTAGGCGTATCTCGAACGGTCCCGACGGCCCCGTCGGCATAGATAGACGTATGCCGACGGCTTTTCTACGCCTACGGCCTGTCCTAGGCCGTCGGGATAGGTCTATCTATGCTGACGGGGCCGTCGGCATAGATGAGGCCGTCGGCCTAAGCTGATTTTCTGGTAGTGAACCCCCTCTAATACAAACAAGACATTGTGATTTTCTCGATATTTTGACAAGTTGAGCCCACATGTCAGGCAGATATGGCTGATGACTAGGTACCAAATCGAAAGCTTAGAAATCGTGATTGATTCCAATGTGACACCGAACCCACCATAGCTACACACTACCGCAGAACCCCTTCTAAAGGACAGGACAATAATCCTCATCAGTGTCCGGTTTCAAAGCCCGTCACTAGGCTTTAGTTAGTGGAGATTAACAGTCCACCTCCACAGAAGCCATAGGCCTGGTCCACTGCCCCACACTCGCGTTGTCCAGCACCAGACTTCTTCGTCATCGTACCAAAGTTGTTCCAGGAGTGGTCGCCATTGTATCCTCGCATCCTACTAACTGGACGGCGCTATCGTCTGGGAAGCAGACATGGGAGGAAGAAGCCATCGCATGCATTGCACTTGCGCTCGACACACCACATGCTTCAGGTATTTCGTTCCCGGCCGAGCCGCCTCGGTACACCATCACAACCCTCAGCCACACGCATGATCATGGCCGCAACCACATGCATGCCTGTGTCGACCACCGCAACTAGGACATGTCTTCACTCCAAACCAAGCGCCGCTCGCCGCCATCGCGCGTTGCTACACCTCGTCATGTTGGGGATATAGGAGTGGTGGAGGGAGGCCGGGACCGAGGGAAGAGGGTGGATAGGGACCATGAGGGAAGGAGGTGACAGTTGTTGGGAGAGAAGTAATTTAGGGTAAGGATTTTCTTATGGTCGGTTCAAGTATGATTCAAGTCGATTTTTCCGGTCGACAATGCCATTACCGAAAGAGACTTTTGCCCCGCTTTATATATAGAGCAAAGATCATCAACAACCCGGTACAACGCATGCCACCAGAACACACGCACACACCCAAGGCAGGATACATAGGCGCTGAGCGCAGCAACACCACCCCTAGCACTACAAGAGCAACCGGGGGCCTCAACCGTGAACACGCCACTGCGAAGAGAAGAAGCTACATACGACGAACCGTGGGCTCCAAGGCGGTGCCTACAGGAAGGTTACGACACCGAAGCGCCGCCACCGCCCGATCCAAGGGTCAGGGTTTCCCCTGGAGCAACACGACGGGAAGTGAGAGCCGCGACGACGCCTTCAAGAAGGGAACGAACTTCGCCGCCGCCGGTCCGTCCGGAGATAGAACAGGTTTTCACCCCGGCCAATATTCACCGCCACCGAACGTCACACCCTGACTACCACGCCGCCCACACGGCCATGGCCACCAGGCAGCACCAAGCCACGGGCTTTGCCCATAAGCACCGCGACACCACCACCAGGGCCGCCGCCCCGGCATCCAGGACCTCGATGCCACCTCACCCGCCACCCACCGCTACCCCAACCAAAGAGACGAGTGAAAAGGAACCGCCTTTCGCACCCCTGAGCAGTCTCTAGCGTTGAGACCCAATAGGCCAGCCAAAACTGGCCACCATCGACCCGTCCTGCCGCCGGGCGCGAGACGAGTCAGGTCCTGCTGGCGGGCGCGAGACGAGTCAGGTCCTGCTGCCGGGCGTGAGACGAGCTCGGTCATGCTGCTGGGCGTGATACGAGCCCAGTCCTGCTGCCGGGCGCGAGACGAGTTCGGTCCTGCTGCCGGGCGCGAGACGAGTGAAGGGCCGCAGCTGGGAGCGGGCCAACTCTCCGATGAAGGTAGCGCCAATACGACGGGGAGAGGAATCGAAGGTCGACAAGGGCGCTCACCGACAGGCAGACGCCGAAGAAGTCCAGCCGCCGCCGTGAAACGACCCAGACCAGCGCCATGGGCCACCACCACGCAGTGGCAGCCCACATCCACGTCGGGACCCCATCGCGCGTTGCTACACCTCGTCATGTTGGGGATATAGGAGTGGTGGAGGGAGGCCGGGACCGAGGGAAGAGGGTGGATATGGACCATGAGGGGAGGAGGTGACAGTTGTTGGGAGAGAAGTAATTTAGGGTAAGGATTTTCTTATGGTCGGTTCAAGTATGATTCAAGTCGATTTTTCCGGTCGACAATGCCATTACCGAAATAGACTTTTGCCCCGCGTTATATATAAAGCAAAGATCATGAACAACCCGGTACAACGCATGCCACCAGAACACACGCGCACACCCAAGGCAGGATACATAGGCGCTGAGCGCAGCAACACCACCCCTAGCACTACAAGAGCAACCGGGGGCCTCAACCGTGAACACGCCACTGCGAAGAGAAGAAGCTACATACGACAAACCGTGGGCTCCAAGGCGGTGCCTACAGGAAGGTTACGACACCGAAGCGCCGCCACCGCCCGATCCAAGGGTCAGGGTTTCCCCTGGAGCAACACGACGGGAAGTGAGAGCCGCGACGACGCCTTCAAGAAGGGAACGAACTTCGCCGCCGCCGGTCCGTCCGGAGATAGAACAGGTTTTCACCCCGGCCAATATTCGCCGCCACCGAACGTCACACCCTGACTACCACGCCGCCCACACGGCCATGGCCACGAGGCAGCACCAAGCCACGGGCTTTGCCCATAAGCACCGCGACACCACCACCAGGGCCGCCGCCCCGGCATCCAGGACCTCGATGCCACCTCACCCGCCACCTCACCCGCCACCCACCGCTACCCCAACCAAAGAGACGAGTGAAAAGGAACCGCCTTTCGCACCCCTGAGCAGTCTCTAGCGTTGAGACCCAATAGGCCAGCCAAAACTGGCCACCATCAACCCGTCCTGCCGCCGGGCGCGAGACGAGTCAGGTCCTGCTGCCGGGCGCGAGACGAGTCAGGTCCTGCTGCCGGGCGTGAGACGAGCTCGGTCATGCTGCTGGGCGCGAGACGAGCCCAGTCCTGCTGCCGGGCGCGAGACGAGTTCGGTCCTGCTGCCGGGCGCGAGACGAGTGAAGGGCCGCAGCTGGGAGCGGGCCAACTCTCCGATGAAGGTAGCGCCAATACGACGGGGAGAGGAATCGAAGGTCGACAAGGGCGCTCACCGACAGGCAGACGCCGAAGAAGTCCAGCCGCTGCCGTGAAACGACCCAGACCAGCGCCATGGGCCACCACCACGCAGTGGCAGCCCACATCCACGTCGGGACCCCATCGCGCGTTGCTACACCTCGTCATGTTGGGGATATAGGAGTGGTGGAGGGAGGCCGGGACCGAGGGAAGAGGGTGGATATGGACCATGAGGGAAGGAGGTGACAGTTGTTGGGAGAGAAGTAATTTAGGGTAAGGATTTTCTTATGGTCGGTTCAAGTATGATTCAAGTCGATTTTTCCGGTCGACAATGCCATTACCGAAAGAGACTTTTGCCCCGCGTTATATATAAAGCAAAGATCATGAACAACCCGGTACAACGCATGCCACCAGAACACACGCACACACCCAAGGCAGGATACATAGGCGCTGAGCGCAGCAACACCACCCCTAGCACTACAAGAGCAACCGGGGGCCTCAACCGTGAACACGCCACTGCGAAGAGAAGAAGCTACATACGACGAACCGTGGGCTCCAAGGCGGTGCCTACAGGAAGGTTACGCCACCGAAGCGCCGCCACCGCCCGATCCAAGGGTCAGGGTTTCCCCTGGAGCAACACGACGGGAAGTGAGAGCCGCGACGACGCCTTCAAGAAGGGAACGAACTTCGCCGCCGCCGGTCCGTCCGGAGATAGAACAGGTTTTCACCCCGGCCAATATTCACCGCCACCGAACGTCACACCCTGACTACCACGCCGCCCACACGGCCATGGCCACCAGGCAGCACCAAGCCACGGGCTTTGCCCATAAGCACCGCGACACCACCACCAGGGCCGCCGCCCCGGCATCCAGGACCTCGATGCCACCTCACCCGCCACCCACCGCTACCCCAACCAAAGAGACGAGTGAAAAGGAACCGCCTTTCGCACCCCTAAGCAGTCTCTAGCGTTGAGACCCAATAGGCCAGCCAAAACTGGCCACCATCGACCCGTCCTGCCGCCGGGCGCGAGACGAGTCAGGTCCTGCTGCCGGGCGTGAGACCAGTTCGGTCCTGCTGCCGGGCGCGAGACGAGCTCGGTCATGCTGCTGGGCGCGAGACGAGCCCAGTCCTGCTGCCGGGCGCGAGACGAGTTCGGTCCTGCTGCCGGGCGCGAGACGAGTGAAGGGCCGCAGCTGGGAGCGGGCCAACTCTCCGATGAAGGTAGCGCCAATACGACAGGGAGAGGAATCGAAGGTCGACAAGGGCGCTCACCGACAGGCAGACGCCGAAGAAGTCCAGCCGCCGCCGTGAAACGACCCAGACCAGCGCCATGGGCCACCACCACGCAGTGGCAGCCCACATCCACGTCGGGACTCCCGGGGCAGCCCCGAGCCAGCGCCACCACCCACGCCGCCAACGGCCGCCGCACGCAAGGTCGGCCGAAGCCCACACCGCCGCCGGCGCCACCACCAGCACGGACCACCACCACCACCACCACCGCGTCGCCACTCCACCGACCACTGCAGAGATGGCCGACTGCGGCCCAAGCTGCCCACAAAGACCCAGCCCGCGCCGCCCGCCAAATCTGGCCGCCGATGCATCAGCCGCCGCCACCGCAAGGACGGGCACGCCCCGCCCCAGCGCAGCCCACCGCGCCGCCAGCAGGGCCCCGAGCTTCCGCCACGCCGACCCACCACCGCGCCGCCGTGTCCCGCGCACCGCAGCGCCCAGGCCCAACATCGCCGACCCGCGTCAGCCCCTGACGAGCGAGAAGTTCCCGCCGCCACCGGCGCTGGCCAGGCTTCGCCCAGCCGCGCCCTCTGGAAGCGGCGGGAGGGGGAGGAGGAGAGGGGGAGGGAAAGGCGGGCGGCGGCTAGGGTTCCTCCCCTGCCGCCCGTGGGAGCACCAGAGGAGGAGGAGGGAAAGGAGGGGAAAGGGCCGTGCCTAGATTTAGGTATTGTTGTCGTTCGTTCGTCGACAATGCCATTGGAGATCACTAAAAATAAATTATCACTGGTGTGTTCCATAACACTGGCATGCTTCTTTTTCGGATATCGGTGGAGTAGGCCATCTCGAGAGCAACATCGCTAGTGAAGAGCTCCAATTTAGGTCGTAATTTTTGCAGGTAAACCTGATAATCGGTTTCGATGTCAATTGGCGGGTGACGGGCCACCTGTCACTGTCATGTGGTACTACCAACGGGTTTAATTAGACCCTTAGTGGAACTCAATCACCAAAGAGATTTTGCAGTAGTTTATAGGATTAATTATCTGATTTGAAGGGCTATCCTAACAAATTAGGGGATAATTCATAGGAAATATTGACTTGTGCATTGTTTGATTTATATAGGAATCCTATGAGTTATTTTTCTAAGATGGTCCTACACTTGAAAAATATTTCTTGGTTTTTCTATGGCGCAGTCAAAGAACTTATGTGTTCTTTTTTTAGATAAAAGGCATACGCCCGACTTTAAATAAAGTCACCAGGCGGAGTCACAGAGCAAGCACCAAGTCAACAAAGTATCACAACACCAGCTAACATAGTACGGGTACATGGCTACCTAGCCAATCATGGCACGCAGGCCGGCAATAGAACCAGAAGGGAGGGGAGACTAAGCCATCATTCTGGAGCGACGCCACAAGGAAGCAGCCGTAGACCGCATCTTGGATAACATAACATTAAAAGCCTCGAGGTCCGCCTTCTTACTCAATAATCTCCACTGCTGCAAGAAGACACTAGATTTAAATAAGCAGCTCACAGGGTTAGCCGGAAAGATATGTTCAATAGTAAACTTGTTTCTAGTAGTCCACAGCCACCAACAGATCTCTGCAAAACGAACCCAAAACACCCTTTTAGTCATCCCGGATAAACCACTAGCCAAGCGCCGCAGGTCCTTGAAGGAAGAGGGGTTCCAATTAACGTGAAGCCAATGCCGAATACAGCTCCAAAGGAACTTGGCCAAAGAGTAGTGAAAGAAAATATGCTCGGTATTTTCAATGGCCCCACATAAAACGCATCTATCAGAGCCCGGGCCGTTCCTTTTCCGGATTTGATCAGCCGCGGGAAGCTTCCCACGGAAAGCTTGCCACAAGAAGATTTTGATCTTAGGTGGGATACGGGCCTTCCAAATGCATTTGAATTTCGACGTAGGGGAGCCGGATATAAGTTTAGCGTAGGCAGACTTAACCGAAAAGCGACCAGAAGAGGAGTGAGGCCAGACAACCGTGTCTTCTTCATCCGAGAGCACAGGGAAGCAGGCAGTAAGACGATGCCAGTCTTCCAACTCTTCAGGAGAAAGGGATCTACGGAGGGCTAGGTCCCAATTATTAACCGAGAGCTCAAAGATAGAGATCTCCGGGTCAGAGCAGTAAGAAAATATGTTCAAGTTGTTAGAAATATGTTCTACCGATTATCTTTCTATATGTAAAGATGGGCCAACTTGGTTCATTTGCCCACTATTCCGTATGATTGTTGCGCCAGACACAATGAAGCATCATACTCACTCTTTTTAAAAGCAAGAAATTAAGAGGATGCGGTAATATATATGACACTTCAGGAGTTCTTACGGAGGCCATACTTACTCGAGTGGAAAGAGACCAAACGTGAGTGCAGCATGTATGTCAATAGTCAGTCTCGTGCAACCTGCAATAGCTCAAGCTGCTTTATTGACGTTAGTGAACAGGATAGTAGAACACTATCTTGTGAATGCGTCAAGAGTAGGATGGGGAGGCATCGAGAAGAAATGTGCAAGAAGGATACACATTTGCTGCAGTTACAAGCGTAGGATGGGAATTTGTTAGCTATTCGATTCAGTGGTTTGTAGGCCGAAAGACCAAGATGGCCTTGGAATTCATGACCTGCAGGTCAAGAATGAGGCTCTCCTTAGTAAATGGTTGTTCAAACTTCTTACTAAGGATGGTGTTTGGCAAACAATACTGCGCAACAAGTATCTAGGCCACAAGGCGGTGTCTCGGGCATATTGGAAACCTGGCGACTCGCACTTTTGGGCTGGCCTAATGGCGGCAAAGAAACATCTCTTTCGCTTTGGGTCTTTCGCGATAAAGGACGGGTCAGAGATTCTTTTTGGGAAGACATCTGGCTAGGCGGTGCCACTCTCCGAGAACAATATCCAGCCTTGTACAACATTGCTCGCGATAAGAATAATACTATTGCGCAGGTGCTCAGTTCATCCCCCCCGAATATTTCGTTCAGGCGGGATTTGACTGGCCCCCGACTTATGTCATGGCATAATCTTTTGTCCCGTCTGGATGCGATTAGCCTGACAGAAGGGTGGGATGTGTTTCGCTAGAACCTTACTACATCAGGGTCTTTCACCGTAGACTCTATGTATTGTGCGCTCACGCATTCTGAGGTACCGGTGAGTAATAATAAGAAAATTTGGCGGTCGAAGATACCACTCAAAGTTAAAGTCTTCATGTGGTATCTTCGTAGGGGAGTTGTTCTAACCAAAGACAACCTCGCACGGCGCAATTGGAAAGGGAGTAAGAAGTGTTGTTTTTGTACTCATGATGAGACCATCAGACACCTCTTTTTCCAATGCAACTTTGCACGTTCTACGTGGTCAGTCATCCAAATAGCGTCAAGTTTATATCCGCCCACAAGTGTTGCCAATATTTTTCGTCATTGGTTGGACGGTATTTCAAATAGGTTCAAAACGCTATTAAGGGTGGGAGCGTATGCCTTACTATGGTCGCTTTGGCTATGTAGAAATGATTTTGTTTTTAATGACAAAAATACTTCTCCTTTGCAGGCTATTTTCTGTTGTACGCACTCGCTTCGTATGTGGTCTATGCTACAACGAGCGGAGGTCCAACCGCTGTTCAAGGCGGTGTGTACGCGGTTGGAGCAGGTGGCTACGGAGGTTTTTACCCAACATGGGTGGCGGCCTAACCTCCGGATCGGTCCATCTCTGAAGCAGCACAAAGTTCGTGGAGGAGCAACTCCACCTTGCTGCTACAATGTGTACAGCACAAGTGTTGAAGGAACAGCTTCAACGTGCTACGCTAGATATCGCTCTAGAGGCGAATGTAGGTTGATAGGGCAGCAAGAGTTCAATCCAGAACTCCTAGGGCACAAGATCTACTCCAAGATCTTAGATAAGAACAACAAGTTCTATTATAGGTAGGGGTACATAGTCTGCCTCCAAAGTAGAGGCGAGGACCTCTATTTATAGGGCTTTGGGAAGCCTTCACATACTTCTACTTATAGCTGGAATACTCTAGAAAACATTATGTAAGTTTCACCATTCTACTCATAGCTACTCACAACTAGAAGACTCTAGAAAACAGTAGGTAGGATAGAAAAGAAAAGGAAAGAAATACTACACTAGAGTGGAAGCATCTAGAAGTAGCCAAACAGATCTGGCATGTGTTTTCTTTCTTCACATCTAGTGTTCCTCATCATTCTCCCCTGGTTGTTTGGAACTCACCCTCGAGTTATCTTCATAGAGCGCTTTTTCTGGATGGTAGAGAGTCGAGTCCGCGACATTGAAAGTGTTGGAGATACCCATGTCACTTGGAAGATCTATCACATAAGCATTATCATTTATCTTCCTCATGATAGAGAAGGGCCCATACCTTTGCTGCCTAAGTTTCCCTTTAACACCTAAAGGCAGCCTCTCTTTTCGGAGGTAGACCATCACCTTATCACCGACGTGGAATGATTTTTTGCCTCTTTTTGCAATCAGCAAGTTGTTTATATTTCTGATTTTGTGCTTCCAAAGTGCCGTGAATCTCTTCAAATAACTCGGTGTAATTATCAGCAAAGGACAATGCTGATTTTGAGTTTCCCCTTGATGGCAGCTTCACTTAACTTCTCACTAAAGAAAGCAATGGGCTTCCTTTCTTGAGATAGGACAGCTCCAATGCCTACTCCACTTGCATCACACTCCAACTCAAAAGTCTTGTTGAAATCAGGTAGTACCAAGACAAGAGCTTGTGATAGCTTTTGTTTAATCTCATTGAAGCTAGCTTCAGCTGCTTTTGCCCATTGGAACTTTCCTTTCTTCAAACACTCGGTAATTGGTGCCATGATAGTGCTGAAATTCTTAACAAATCGCCTATAGAAAGTTGCAAGGCCATGAAAGCTTCTTACCTCAGAAATGGTCTTAGGAGTTGGCCATTCTCGGATTGCTTCAACCTTAGAATCATCAACACGAATGCCGTCACATGTTATGACGAATCCTAGGAAAAGAAGTTGTGTTTGCAGGAAAACACATTTCTTCAAGTTGACGTAGAGCTCATTTTCCCTTAGTACTTCTAGCACCTTCCGAATGTGATCAAAGTGTTCATCCTCATCCTTGCTATAGATCAAGATGTCGTCGAAATAGACCACAACAAAGTGGGATAAGAAGGGTCTAAGGACTTGATTCATTAAGTGCATAATGGTACTTGATGCATTTGAGAGTCCAAATGGCATAACTAGCCATTCAAACAACCCTTCCTTTGTCTTGAAGGCGGTCTTCCATTCATCCCCGGGTCTTATACGGATTTGATGATATCCACTTCTTAAATCTAGCTTTGTGAACACTCTTGCTCCACTAAGCTGATCCAACATATCATTCAGACGGGGAATAGGGAATCTATACCTTACGGTGATCTTGTTAACGGCTCTACTGTCCGTACACATGCGCCAAGATCCATCTTTCTTTGGCGCGAGTAGGGCTCGTACAGCACATGGGCTAATACTTTCTCGAATGTGCCCCTTTTGCAACAATTCCTCCACTTTCTCCTTCAATATACCATGCTCCTTTGGGCTCATTCGATAGTGTGGAAGATTAGGAAGACTTGCTCCCGGAATTAAGTCAATTCTATGTTGAATTCCTTTCATCGGTGGCAAGCCATGTGGCTCCCCAAGTATGTTCTGAAATTCTGCCAATAAACCACGTACCTTTGCTGGAATTTCAACAGTCAGGTGCTCTTCTCCCTTTACAACAAGTGCAGCACACAAATCTGCCTCCTTCAAGTCTTCCATAAACTCATGAGAGGTATGGGAGATAGTTAACATAGTTTTCCCCTCCTCCTTAGAGATATTACCTTCGGGTTTGTTTGGTAAGATAATGATCCTTCTCTTGTTCCAAATGAAAGAGTAAGAATTTTCCTTGCCCTTGTGTGTAGTATCCACATCAAATTGCCAAGGCCTCCCAAGAAGAACATGGCTGGCATCCATGTCAACCACATCACACAACACATTTGAGCGATAATGCTTACCCAAAGAAAGTGGCAGGTTGCATTGTTTGGTGATCCTCATATTCACTCCTTTCTTGATCCATCCAATAGTGTAGGGATTTGGATGATCATGGGTTTCAAGCTTTAAATGGTCCACCAACTTCTGGGAGATAAGATTCTCGCAGCTGCAACTATCAATCACTAGTTTGCATACCTTGCCATTCACCGTGCATTTGCTCTCAAATATTTTCTTCCGTTGTGTGTCATCGAGTTGTGGTGTGGAACATAGGACACGCTGGATCACACATACCACCTCTTCACCTTCTTCTTGACAAACCTCTTGTCCGTCTACATCTTCAGATTCGTATTCTTCCTCATCGCTTTCACCATCATGGATAGTCGTGTTAACAAATTTCCTTAGTGGGCAGCCGCTGGATATGTGTCCCTCTTTACCACATTTATAGCACTTTGGGCCTTCATTTGCCTTACCCTTGCCTCTAGTTTGCTTCGGGATGGGCTGTTTTGTCTTTGGTGGAGTGGTCTTTTCTTCCACTCTATTAGATTGGCTCCTAGATGAGCCTTCGGTATGAGGATATGGAGGATATGGAGCCTTAGTTGTCTTTCTCATCCTCACAAACCTCTCGGCCTTTAAGGCTAGATCTTATGCTTGATCAATGGACCAGATTTGTTGCATCATCAATTGATCTTGAATAGCATCATTGAGACCATTGATGTACCTTGCAACTTGTTGCTCTTCGGTTTCAGCAAGGTTGCACCTCACTTGTAGCCTTAGAAACTCCTCCGTGTAATCTGAAACAGTCCTATTTCCTTGAGCACAATTTTGAAATTGGATAAATAGGATCTGGTCATAATCAGTGGGCAAAAATCTCCCTTTCAAGAGGCCTTTCATTTGTCGCCAAGTTCTAACACGAGGTTCTCCTCTGAGCCTGCGCTCCTCTTGAATGCGATGCCACCATGCATCGGCTCCTCCTTTCAGTTTGTATGCGACCAAAGGAACTCTACGATCTTCCGGAACATCCATGACCTCAAAGAAAGTCTCCACTTCATATAACCAATCCAGGCACCCTTCAATGTCAACATTTCCATTAAAAGTTGGGATCTCAGCTTTCCTTGTATGTATCTCTTGCATATGTAGGGTTGGGTACTCTCCGATATGCGTAGAGATCTGCTTCTTCGAGGGCATCATCATATTCTTCACCTTCAGAAGCTTCAACATAAATTGGCCTTCTTGAAGCACGTTGAATAGCACGTTGTTGTGGCGGTCTTGCTCCAAGATTACCTCTCCTTCTTTGTTGAACATCTTCTTCTTTAGATGAATCTCCTTCATTGGCAGCAGGGAGACACCCTTTCTTATCATCTCAACCAGCTGACCAAATCTCCGATTAAGATCTTCACGCAGCTCTTTGATTTGTTGTTCTGCAGCATCCATCCTCTTCTCCAATTGCTCCATTGCTTGCTGCAACTTACTCTCGAAGAGGACAGCAAGAACTAGTATGGGTCAACGAGGCTTTGATACCACCTGAAGGAGCACAAAGTTTGTGGAGGAGCAACTCCACTTTGCTGCTACAATGTGTACAGCACAAGTGTTGAAGGAACAACTTCAACGTGCTGCGCTAGATATCGCTCTAGAGGCGAATATAGGTTGATAGGGCAGCAAGAGTTCAATCCAGAACTCCTAGGGCACAAGATCTACTCCAAGATCTTAGATAAGAACAACAAGTTCTATTATAGGTAGGGGTACATAGTCTGCCTCCAAAGTAGAGGCGAGGACCTTTATTTATAGGGCTTTGGGAAGCATTCACATACTTCTACTTATAGCTGGAATACTCTAGAAAACATTATGTAAGTTTCACCATTCTACTCATAGCTACTCACAACTAGAAGACTCTAAAAAACAGTAGGTAGGATAGAAAAGAAAAGGAAAGAAATACTACACTAGAGTGGAAGCATCTAGAAGTAGCCAAACCGATCTGGCATGTGTTTTCTTTCTTCTCATCTAGTGTTCCTCATCAATCTCACCTTTCGACATAGGCACAATGTCGGTCTATAGGACTCTACTATTGCCGATTTGTCGGTTTTTGTTTTCTTCTGGTTGTCAGACTTTTGGTGTTCGGCTGTGTGCATCCTAGTTATGCAGAGGTCAGGTGTTGCTCATAATGCTTTGTATCCACTTGATGCTACATTTTTGAGTTAATAAAATCGCCCTTTATCGGAAAAAAAAGGAGCATTGAGATTTGAGGCTCCCAGCTGGAACTGGTTGATTCCTCTTACAAGAGGAGTGCGCCATCTTAAAAAGCCACACCATTTAATTCTGTGTTTTGTTCCACGTACGATGTGATTTAGGAGTATTTGATTTGATGGGCTTCTCGATTTTTATTTACTGGCATTAGATTGCCACTACCCCTCAAAAAAAAATCAGATTGCCACTGGGAACTGATTTTTTTTCGTTTCTAGATGTTTGCCATGCAAAACCACTCTGTTTCAAAGCTTATTGCAACTGACTCAGGGTGGTTTTTTCAACAACAAAAAAAGAACGTTTCGCGTTGTCGGTCGTGATCTCCAAGCAAGTAGTACACTCGAGTACTACTAGAAAAATGAATGCAAGTAGTACACAGGAGTGCAAAGTCACACAACTAATAAGGAGGAGTTGTTTACCATGCAAATCCCCCTATGTATTGGCAATGTGCACCGTCATCTGTATATAGTTATATACAGATCCTTTTCGTTCTAGTTTCTCTTTTCTGAGAGCTGTGTAAGTCCTTCCTAGGCTGAACAGATATATTTATGCTGTCTCAGATGCACCCTTGAGTTACGCCTCTTCTATTGTGGTAACTGAGTTTGTTCAGTTGCTCTCTCCATGATTACATAAAAGCATGTTTCATCTTGGAGTTCAGCAAAGTTAGCTATGGTGGTGCACGAAGCCAAGCAATAGTAGATCTAGGAGGTACCGGGAAATGTAGAAGCGATCTAAGAACGTGATTGCTCATCCTATTATGGTCACGTGTGGTGGTGATTCAATTCTCTCGCTTTGAGAGTAAGCCATGTAGGGCTTGTGTGGATCCTCTTCGGTTTCTAACTTCACCTACTCCGTAGTTGAATTTGCACCAAACGCTTGAGCTCCAGGAAGTTGAATTCTCTAAGCCGAGCCCGAGAGCAGTGCAAAAACCTAGAGCGAGGTTGGCCTAGCTCCACCGAAATGAAAATCTTTAGTTTTCCCAAATTACAGCCGAAGTGCTACCGCCAAATAAAACGTTTAATCTATCCACCTTGAATCGGTACCCTGCCTCCAAAACACCTATCTCCACCCTCTTCCCCTGGACAATCGTTCTCTTCCTCGACCTCCCTGACCGACTGCTGCCACCCCTACGACGATAGCAGGCTCGACCCCGTCGCTGGCCGACGCTCCTCTCCGCCGGTAGATTCGGCCGATCAAGGACCATCCCCGTATGATCCCGTCCAAAAGGAGTACTTCCCTCGCGACCAGCAGCGACGCAGCATCCCCACCGGCAGGCTGGCTAATACATGGTTCGTTCTTTTCGTACATTTTTGCTTGAAATCGATACAAGTTATTAGAGCATCTACGGCCGCGACGAGAAAATCCAACGCGGGCACTGACCGGGCACGCCTTATATTTTATCTTCCACACTCACATCACTCATATCCGAAACCTCAAAACATTCATGCAACGCTACGTAAAACACATGATAAAAGCGCAGTTCATCGGATCAGCCGGACCAAAGGAACATAATTCATCGGAGTTCTACAACGAACAGTGCAAATCCATACTGCAAACTACTTATGAAACATCGATAAAATATAAAAAGAACGAGGAAGGGCGGAGGAAATCACCATTTTCTCGCCGGCCCCTTCCCCTTCTGGTCGTCGGCGCGGCTGTGCCCCTCCTCCGTGTAGGCGCCGGCGTGCGGAGGCGCGTCATCGCCGGAGCTGGAGGTGGAGCCATCCGTCAGATTCGAGTAGGAGCTAAACCTCATGCCCGACAGCCTTCGGAGCAGGCGGTCCTGCTCCTTCGCATGGCGGGCCGCCTTCGCCGTCGCTTCCTTTGTTGCCTCACTCTCCGACAACTCGATGGCGAGTCAGAGCGCCTTGGCATTCTTGCGGTGGAGGCGCCACGCATCTGTCTCCGCCGTCGTGAGAGAGCGGCGGAGGACAGACGTGAGGAGCGCTGTCTCGGGATCGACCAGCACGCTCGCGCGCGGACGGCGCGTGGACATCGACTCGGACGCCGCTGCCCTCTCCCTCGCCCGCTGCCGCTCGTGCGGGGCTGCTCGTGCCTCCGACTCGGGCGTCCGAGTGCGCGCCGGCCCCGGCGTGGGCACCACCTTTGGAGCAGAGGGTGGTGGTGGTGGGCGGCGTACCTAGAGGAGTGGAGCGGAGTGGCCGGAGCTGCGCGCCGGGTGGGAAGGACCGGTGACGTCGCCGACACTGCGTCGATGGGCACCGGGCGCTGACGAAGTGGATCTGCCACTGCCCGATCTGCCTTGGTCGACGATCGAACGCCTCAATGCGATGCGGAGGACGACCTCCTCGACATCGTCGGGCTCCGCTTCGTGCAGCAGGCTAGCCCAGTCGTCATCGGAGCCAGAGTCCGCACCGGTGGCAGCGCTGGTTCGGTCGCCGGCCATTGGATGCATTTGGAAAGGATCGGAAGTGGAGTGGACCGAGAGGGGAGTGAAGTAGAGTTCGGATTGACTGATGTCTATGGTTTCTGGATGGGGATATTTGTTAGGCAGCCGTGGGCCAGGCTGGGCCAAGCCGACGTGGTGGGCGCGCCCGGACTGCGCCATATCCACGCCATATTTGGGTTAGATATGAGGGCTGCCGGTCAGTCCGGACTTTTAAGGCCCGTTTGAGGCCCTCGGGTAGGTCGATTTTTTGTGACTGGTCAACCCGCCCGAACGTTTGAGACGGGTTTAGGGCGCCCGGCTGTAGATGCTTCTACAACCCTAGGTTTATCATGTTATTCTTGATCGACTAGTTTAGGAGCACTTCATGCGTATCAACTCAGGTGGCTAGAGACCAAATGAGGGTGGTTGTTGCACCTGACACAGTTAAGCACCCTACCCTACTCACTCTTTAAAAAAAGCAAGAAATTAGGAGGACGCGGTAATGTATATATAAGACATTTCAGGAGATCTTGCTAGACCAACTTACTCGACTTCACGAAAGAGACCAAAAGAGTGTGGAGCATGTATATCAATAGTCTTTGGCAATCTACACTCAAGCTACTTTATTAACGTTAGTGAGGCTGGCAGACCACTGTACTGTGAGTGCGGTAAGAATAGGACGGGGAGGCAATGAGAAGAAATGTGCAAGAAGCATAGAGGCTTTTAGCAGCGACAGCAGATCGCAAAGTATGGCCAGCATCAGTGGCCAGCCGATGCTAAGCAGATGCTCTGACGCAACAGCAAAGGTATCGCTCGTAGGGCCGCTGGTATGAAGCGATGGTATATGGACATTGCTCGTAGACTTAAGCTTGGAAGGAAGCGGGTCATGCGGAACCGTGTCCTCGGACTTGCCAGCCTCAATGCAAAGAAGGTTGGGTCCAGCCTGCAGTACGTAACCGTGCAAAGATGGTTGGAGTGAAACAATGAAACACGTAGCAACGAAATGAGAAGCTGGACCACATACTTGGCTAGGTATCTCCCCTTTTTTCCATTGATTGTACTATGTTTCCAATCTATTAATTACATGTCAAAGAAATCCTTTCCTGTGTCTTGGTATTAGTTACTGGGCGGAATGAATATAGAATGAGTTTCACCAACTTGTTTTTTTTTTAAATGGAGGCAAAAGATTTGCCTCATCCATTGATTAAGCAGAAGAGAATTGCCCGATTAATTAACAGGGAACCGGGTGAAAACCGTCACAAACCGCTGAGCGGCACATACAGACCGTGCCAGAACTCAGCCACCCGCGTCGAGGGCAACGCAGCTCCAACTCTGAAGGAGAGATCCAAAGAACTATGCCAGGCTGGCGCCGTGGAAGAGTACCGAACGGACCACCTGCTGCCTGTCATCGTTGCCACAGGGCCCGCCGCCGCAGCTCCGACTTCACCGCAACAAACAAACCGAGGTAATCTCACGGACACGTCGGAGAAGAGCCGACTACTGCAACCACCGCAATATCTTCGACTTCACTCGCCCCATCATCGTTGCCACAGAAGCCTCGACGCCACATCAACGCCTTCCATCACCCAACCTCCCAACACCCACTGGTCCCTCTGACTGGATTAACCTCCAAAATCAATGCCCTCAAGAGGGGAACGACGTCAACACGCCGCCAATGACCGATTCTCGGGTCTGGAGTTTCCCCCGGAGTTGTCCCTCGTAGAGGAAGAGAGAGCATCCCGTCGACGCCTTCAGGAAGGTCACGGCGTCCACGGACGCCGCTGTCACAGGCTCCAGCCATGGCCAGAAAAAGGATTTCACCCAGCCCTCGAAATCCTCTGGTCGACAGCCAATCCGTCTGCCCACCTTAGGACCTACCCTCGCTGCACCTCTGTAACGCCCCAAGACTGACGCTCCAGACGCCTTTCATGTTTTTCGTTGTCGTCGTGTGTTTTATTTTGTTTGTTGCATTTCATCATGTCATCATGCCATCATGTCATTTAATTTTTAAAACTCAACTAAATAAATTGCATGGATCTTTGATCCATTTAAATTGAGAGAACTCACATGGTGGTTTCTCTTTAAAACATATCCTCCTAATATTTAGGGAGCTATATTAAACCATTCCATTGGCTTGGAATCACTCATAACACACGTGCAAAATATATCCTATGCCTTTTCTGCTTCGAGTCGATCTCTCTAACCTTGCCAATAATTCTTTTCCCATTTATCGAGGCTCTTCCTAGATTCCCAACATTTTTGGACTCTTCAATACCTTGAACTTATTCAAACCATTTGAATTAAATTCAAATGGATTTGAATTTAGATCTTTCAATCATGGCCTTTTCTATTTTCTCGGAATAAGCACATCTTTGTGAGTCCGGGAAAATTATCCGCACGCTCAAATTCTTTCCCTGCCCCCCTCTCCCTTTTTCTTCTCTCTAATGCTTTTCTTTTAAAGGAAATAAGAGAGAGAGAAGAGAGCCCAGCCCAGCTGGACCTCCCAGTAGCCCAACCAATTCGGCCCAAGGCCCAGCCGACCCCTCTAACCCTAGCCGCCAGGAGACCGATCCCCTCCTCTCGCTTGCTCCCTCTCGTCCTCCCACTACCGCCGCCACCCACACGCATCGCCAGGGACAGGAGCTCCCCTCACTCGTCCTCCTCCAAACCCCGTCGCCCTCCTCTCCTGACCCGCTGCTGCTGTGCCACACCGTCGTAACCGCGCCTTGCTGCCGCTGCTCTTCTCGCGCGCCCTCGGACCTCCTGCGCGTCGCCGTCCAGGACCCCGGCAGGCCGCGCCACTCGCCGGAGCCCCGAGTCGCTCCGCGTTCGTCTTCCCCGGGCACTCGAGCCCAAGCCAGGGGACGAGCAGCTCGTTCCATCCCAGTTCGCATGCCTCGCATTGACCGCGCCTCCAGCGCGCCATGGCCTCATCCACCTCAGCGCCAGCCATGGCCGCCTCGCTGTCAAGCCCCGCTCGTCGCCTGCGAGCTCGCCCCTGCTTCTTCCTCGTCACCGGCGAGTCGCGCCGTCCTGACCACAGCAAGACCGCCCCAAGCCCGCTCCTCCCCTGCATCGGCTGCTCCTTCCCCGCTGTCCAGAGCTGCCTCTAGTCCATCGCACGACCACAGACGGCCGCATCTGCCTGCAGACTTTCGCCGAGTCCCTCGTTGCTGTCCCAAACGCAAGTTCAACGATGCTTTACCACCCCGACCAGAGCGGCAAAGTACCCCGACGACCCTAGGATTCGTCAAGTTCCACTGTACCTGTACGTCCTGGATTCGCCAAGTACCGCACCGGACGCCAAGTACAACGATGAACCAAGTACCTCTACACACGACATCGGATGTCTACAAACCGTGTACGACTACCGTCGCCAATATAGCAAGTACCTCTACCGTCGTCGTGTACCACTACTTCCACTACCGTCGCCAAATTCAACTACCGCACGGTTACGCCAAGTTCATCTACGAAACGTGTACAACTACTTCCTTCGACGAACGCGTTCCGCTCGAATGCATGCTTCGAAGGTATAACCCCGAGACGACACCGTGAACGAATGCATGTGTGTTGTATGAGATGTTCGTGTTTGCACCGTGTCCGAATTGTCACTCGTTTCCATGCCACTATCTCGTGGGAACCCGGTTGCCGGGATACACCATCTTGCATGACACGCTCACGCCACGCTTCCTTTTGCACCAGTATCTCCATGAGCTACCGGAACCGGGATGTTGCCGTGGCACCATTTCCGTTTCACCGCCGTGGCACCCTTTTCCTTCCGCCATGGTGACAAATGCCTCGTATCATGCTCATGTCAACATTTTCATAAAATTGCTTAAAACTTGCATATGTCATCCGCATCATGATAACAACATTTAAAATGTTTATATTTGTTGCTTCTATTAAATTGCTAAATATGCATATGAGGATTTTCCGGATTTGTTGTTTGTTGTTCCGGCCTCATTTAAACTTGCCTAAATAGATAGTTTATTTATGCTTCACCTCTTGCCATGTTTAATAACATTTAATATTGTCGGGTACATAAACGAGAGAGAACTAAATAATTGATATGGTGTTTCGTCAATATGCAACTCGTTGCATATTGAGCTCCACTTAACTTGTAGTTTTGTTTGTGCACTTTGCCATGCCATGCCTCTTTAAACCGGACATGCATCATACTTGTTTTTTCATCATGCCATGTGTATGTGGTGGTTGTTTACTATGTTGTTTGCTTCTTTCCGGTTTGCTTCTCTCGTTAGCTTCGGTTTCGTTCCGGAGTTGTGAGGATTTGTTCGACTTCGTCCGTTTGTCTTCTTCATGGACTCGTTCTTCTTCCTAGCGAGATCTCAGGCAAGATGACCATACCCTCCAAATCACTTCTATCTTTGCTTGCTAGTTGTTCACTCTATTGCTATGCCGCGCTACCTACCACTTGTTATATCATGCCTCCCATATTGCCATGAACCTCTAACCTTTTTTCACCCTTCCTAGCAAACCGTTGTTTGGCTATGTTACCGCTTTTGCTCAGCCCCTCTTATAGCGTGTTAGTTGCAGGTGAAGTTGAAGATTGCTCCATGTTGGAACATGTTTATGTTGGGATATCACAATATCTCTTATCTTAATTAATGCATCTATATACTTGGTAAAGGATGGAAGGCTCGGCCTTATGCCTGGTGTTTTGTTCCACTCTTGCCGCCCTAGTTTCCGTCTACCGGTGTTATGTTCCTTGATTTTGCGTTCCTTACGCGGTTGGGTGATTTATGGGACCCCCTTGACAGTTCGCTTTGAATAAAACTCCTCCAGCAAGGCCCAACCTTGGTCTTACCATTTGCTACCACCTATCCCCTTTTCCCTTGGGTTCTGCAGACTCAAGGGTCATCTTTATTTA
>NC_057814.1:109895904-109912253 GCF_018294505.1 Triticum aestivum | reverse complement strand
CCCCCGGGCCAGTGCTCCTCTGAGTGCTGGTCCGAACCGAGCAGACTGCGGGGCCACCTTGGGGAAACTTGAGGGCTGGTTTTACTCGTAGGATGTCTCATCCGGTGTTGCCCTGAGAACGAGATATGTGCAGCTCCTATCGGGATTTGTCGGCACATCGGGCGGCTTTGCTGGTCTTGTTTTACCATTGTTGAAATGTCTTGTAAACCGGGATTCCGAGACTGATCGGGTCTTCCCGGGAGAAGGTTTATCCTTCGTTGACCGTGAGAGCTTATAATGGGCTAAGTTGGGACACCCCTGCAGGATATTATCTTTCGAAAGCCGTGCCCGCGGTTATGTGGCAGATGGGAATTTGTTAATATCCGGTTGTAGAGAACTTGACACTTGACTTAATTAAAATACATCAACCGCGTGTGTAGCCGTGATGGTCTCTTTTCGGCGGAGTCCGGGAAGTGAACATGGCTTGTGGGTTATGTTTGACGTAAGTAGGAGTTCAGGATCACTTCTTGATCATTACTAGTTGACGACCGTTCCGTTGTTTCTCTTCTCGCTCTTATTTGCGTATGTTAGCCACCATATATGCTAGTGCTTGCTGCAGCTCCACCTCATTACCCAATCCTTTCCTATAAGCTTAAATAGTCTTGATCTCGCGGGTGTGAGATTGCTGAGTCCTCGTGACTCACAGATACTTCCAAACAGTTGCAGGTGCCGAGGATACCAGTGCAAGTGATGCTACCGAACTCAAGTGGGAGTTCGACGAGGACCTTGGTCGTTACTATGTTTCGTTTTCTAATGTTCAGCAGTGGAGCCCAGTTGGGACGATCAGGGATCTAGCATTTGGGGTTGTCTTCTTTTCTTTTGGCTTTGACCGTAGTCGGTCTATGTGTGTACTCTGATTGATGTATGATTTATTTATGTATTGTGTGAAGTGGCGATTGTAAGCCAACTCTTTATCCCATTCTTGTTCATTACATGGGATTGTGTGAAGATGACCCTTCTTGCGACAAAACCACAATGCGGTTATGCCTCTAAGTCGTGCCTCGACACGTGGGAGATATAGCCGCATCATGGGCGTTACAAGTTGGTAATCAGAGCCATCCCCGACTTAGGAGCCCCATGCTTGATCGAATCGCTGACGTTGTTGAGTCTAGAACAAAAATGTTTTGAGTCTTAGGATTATATATATCGGAGAGTAGGATTCTTTTTACTCCTCAGTCCCTTTGTCGCTCTGGTGAGGACTCCTGACGTAGATGTTTTGATTCTCCTCTCCCCAAATTTCACTAAAAAAATTTAGGATCACGCGGATATCTTGGAATCGTTCCGATGGTTTTGTGACGAGAACATTGTTCTTGGTGCTTCCTGACATTTAGGGGTTCTGGCATTGTCCCGGGGAGTTGAGCTCCGAGGTGTTGTCGTCACAATTTTATCGTTGCAGTTCTGGAATACCTGAGTTTCGCCGATATCAAAAATCTCTTTTATGCAGTTGTTGGTGAGATCACCTCGACGCCACCCAGTACTGGGGCGGGAGTTCGGGAGTATTGCCATAACTCGTATAACGGATGCTTTTCGAAGGTTGAGGTAAATGATTTCCGAAGGTTTCTTGGTTATGTGTTGAAGGATGGATACAGCTGGATCTAGGTATTGTTAGTTTGGATGAGATATATTGTGTCCCCTGTATCCCCAACACCAGATTGCATAACCAGAAAGTTTCGGGAGTTTATAAGTGGGAATTCAAGTAGCTCCTAGGATATCTTTCCGACAGATGCATGATATGAGATTGGGGTTCGACGTCTAGTGGTCCGCCTTTCCACGGTTGGTTTTATAGTGGTCTCATAGTGCCTTAAAGAGTCCTTGGCTATGCCGACTCGGGGACGCTTCGTATGTCATGTGCACTGCCTTGTACATGATGGTGCTGTACGATCGAGCCCGTGTGGGCCCCACCACGAAAACTTCGGACGAAATCTCTATCATATGTTTGTTCCGGCTTATTCCGTCAGCCAAATCCTTTGTTTTGTTTTATTTGTGGTATTCGAGTTGCTTCATTGTCAAGTGTTGATCCATACCTTCCCTAAACGGTGTTCTCATATTTCTATGGGAGTGTTAATCCTTCTTGGTCATCAAGAGTGCCGTCCCAATTCTATTTCTAACCGGTGCGTTTCTCTTCAAGATGATCCCATCATTCTCCCCATCCGCAAGATCAATTCTAAGTTCTCTCAATGATGTTTGTTTCATCCACCCCAAGTTGCCTTTGTTTTTCCTGCCCTCCCACCCTCTTTCTTCAAGGACTCAGATGTCTTAACCAAGTATCCATTTTATTCATGTGAAGTCCCTTCATTCTTTTCAATCAATGTTCTTACCCGGTGGTTCTCATGAAGATGTTCTTCAAGTTTATCATTCTTCATTCTTTTTCTTCTCCGGTGGACTAAATTCAAGCCTTCAATGTTGGTCACATTCCTTTCCTTGTTTCAAATTCTTTCTCATGCCGGTGTACCTCTTAACCATCCACTTCTCGCCATTCATTTGTTCCGGAGTGCTGAAGATATCTCTGAAGATTCGTGTTTCCACTCCGCATCAATTCTGACTATTTATAGGTTGTTACCTCATTCAAGCTATTTAATTCAACCGGCGCAATCTTTCTTTTAATCATTCAACGGTGTATCTTTTGAGTGGGCCCTAACCCACAGGTCTTTTCCCAGGATCTTACCTGACTCTTCTAATTTTTCGGAGTTATTCTCAAATTCATTTCAAAGTTTGACGTAAGAATGAATTATCATCAGTCAAATGTCTTTCTCCAAGATCTTTCAAATTCTTTCATCGTTGGTTCATCATTTCTATTATCCATTGTTCCGGAGTGTCTCAATAATTTTGGTGGTATTTCTCGTCGTCATTCTAGGATTTTGAAGACCGAAGAAGAGTTCCTCTTAAATCCTTACCCGTTCTTCCAAAGATTCATGGTTCTAACTTGTTGCCATCCTCTCAAATTGTTTCCACTCGTGCAATTCTTTTCTTACCCATCCGGAGCATTTCATGAGTTGTTTTCATTTCTTGATCATCCAAAGGCCATCATTTCAAAAGTTTTCTTCATTCTAAGTTTTCAGTCTCATTCTCCAATTATTCTAAATTGATGTCTCTTTGTTCATCTCCATATTATTCCGGTGCACCGTTCAAGTATTCTCTAGTCAGCTCGTGATCTCTTCGTTCACTTGTATCTAAATTCTCTCAAGTTTCTTCGTTCATTTTCTAATTCTTCCCGGTGTTTCTTTATCTTTTCGTCATTCATTTTCAATTCTTACGGTGGTTCGTTCAAGGGTTCTATTCCTTGGTTATCATATCAATCCAGTCGTTCTTTCCAAATCCTACCGGCGGATCTTTGAAGACTTTTCTCAAGTTTGCGCCATATATATCTTAATCCTTTATACGAGAATAAGTAGTATGCCAAATCCGTTGCTTGTCATCAATCTAAATTGGTGAAGGATAAGCATGACATAATTCTTATTCTTGTTTCATCCAAGTGATTAATTCCTTATTCCGGAGGTTCATCAAAATTCTTGATCTCATTTGTTCATCTCTTCTTTCCGGAGTTTGTTTATCATATCACATTCTCGGTTCGAGATGCTTCATCTTTTCTTTTTCGGAGTTCAAAGTTTTCTCATCATATTGTCCTGAAGCTCCATCTAAATCATTGCAAGGATCACCTTGTTCTTTCAACTTCTCTTCCTTTCTATCATTCTTTTATTACGGGAGTTGTTAGAAATATGCCCTAGAGGCAATAATAAATTGGTTATTATTATATTTCCTTGTTCATGATAATCGTTTATTATCCATGCTAAAATTGTATTGATAGGAAACTCAGATACATGTGTGGATACATAGACAACACCATGTCCCTAGTAAGCCTCTAGTTGACTAGCTCGTTGATCAATAGATGGTTACGGTTTCCTGACCATGGACATTGGATGTCGTTGATGACGGGATCACATCATTAGGAGAATGATGTGATGGAAAAGACCCAATCCTAAGCCTAGCACAAGATCGTGTAGTTCGTTTGCTAAGAGCTTTTCTAATGTCAAGTATCATTTCCTTAGACCATGAGATTGTGCAACTCCCGGATACCGTAGGAATGCTTTGGGTGTACCAAACGTCACAACGTAACTGGGTGGCTATAAAGGTGCACTACAGGCATCTCTGAAAGTGTCTGTTGGGTTGGCACGAATCGAGACTGGGATTTGTCACTCAGTGTAAACGGAGAGGTATCTCTGGGCCCACTCGGTAGGACATCATCATAATGTGCACAATGTGACCAAGGAGTTGATCACGGGATGATGTGTTACGGAACGAGTAAAGAGACTTGCCGGTAACGAGATTGAACAAGGTATCGGGATACCGACGATCGAATCTCGGGCAAGTAACATACCGATAGACAAAGGGAATTGTATACAGGATTGATTGAATCCGCGACATCGTGGTTCATCCGATGAGATCATCGTGGAACATGTGGGAGCCAACATGGGTATCCCGATCCCGCTGTTGGTTATTGGCCGGAGAACATCTCGGTCATGTCTGCATGGTTCCCGAACCCGTAGGGTCTACACACTTAAGGTTCGATGATGCTAGGGTTATAGGGAATAGATATACGTGGTTACCGAATGTTGTTCGGAGTCCCGGATGAGATCCCGGACATCACGAGGAGTTCCGGAATGGTCCGGAGGTAAAGATTTATATATGGGAAGTCCTGTTTTGGTCACCGGAAAAGTTTCAGGTGCTATCGGTAACGTACCGGGACCACCGGGAGGGTCCCGGGGGTCCACCAGGTGGGGCCACCGGCCCCAGAGGGCTGCATGGGCCAAGTGTGGGAAGGGACCAGCCCCTAGGTGGGCTGGTGCGCCTCCCACAAGGGGCCCAAGGCGCAGGGAAGGGGGAAGGGGGAAACCCTAGGCTTAGATGGGCCTAAGGCCCACCTAGTGGTGCGCCCCCCCTCTCTCCCCCTCTGGCCGCCCCCCTAGATGCATCTAGGGCTGGCCGCACCCCTTGGGGGGGAACCCTAGATGGGGGCGCAGCCCCTCCCCCTTCCCCTATATATAGTGGGGGTTTGGGGCTGCCATACACACGAGAACATCTCTCTCTTTGGCGCAGCCCTACCCCTCTCCCTCCTCGTCTCTCGCAGTGCTTGGCGAAACCCTGCTGGAGTGCCACGCTCCTCCATCACCACCATGCCGTTGTGCTGCTGCTGGACGGAGTCTTCCCCAACCTCTCCCTCTCTCCTTGCTGGATCAAGGCGTGGGAGACGTCACCGGGCTGCATGTGTGTTGAACGCGGAGGCGCCGTGGTTCGGCGCTTAGATCGGAATCAACCGCGATCTGAATCGCTATGAGTACGACTCCTTCATCCACGTTCTTGCAACGCTTCCACATCGCGATCTACAATGGTATGTAGATGCACTCCCCTTCCCTTCGGTGCTAGTTTACTCCATAGATTGATCTTGGTGATGCGTAGAAAATTTTGAATTTCTGCTACGTTCCCCAACAGTGGCATCATGAGCTAGGTCTATGCGTAGTTTCTATGCACGAGTAGAACACAAAGTAGTTGTGGGCGTCGATTTTGTCAATTTACTTGTCGTTACTAGTCTTATCTTGATTCGGCGGCATCGTGCGATGAAGCGGCCCGGACCGACCTTACACGTAAACTTACGTGAGACAGGTTCCACCGACTGACATGCACTAGTTGCATAAGGTGGCTAGCGGGTGTCTGTCTCTCCCACTTTAGTCGGATCGGATTCGATGAAAAGGGTCCTTATGAAGGGTAAATAGAAATTGGCATATCATGTTGTGGCTTTTGCGTAGGTAAGAAACGTTCTTGCTAGAAACCCATAGCAGCCACGTAAAACATGCAACAACAATTAGAGGACGTCTAACTTGTTTTTGCAGGGTATGCTATGTGATGTGATATGGCCAAAAGGATGTGATGAATGATATATGTGATGTATGAGATTGATCATGTTCTTGTAATAGGAATCACGACTTGCATGTCGATGAGTATGACAACCGGCAGGAGCCATAGGAGTTGTCTTAATTTATTGTATGACCTGCGTGTCAATGAAAAACGCCATGTAATTACTTTACTTTATTGCTAACCGTTAGCATAGCAGTAGAAGTAATAGTTGGCGAGACAACTTCATGAAGACACGATGATGGAGATCATGATGATGGAGATCATGGTGTCATGCCGGTGACAAAGGTGATCATGCCGCGCCTCGAAGATGGAGATCAAAAGGCGCAAGATGATATTGGCCATATCATGTCACCTTATGATTTGCATATGATGTTTGTCATGTTTACATCTTATTTGCTTAGAACGACGGTAGCATAAATAAGATGATCCCTCACTAAAATTTCAAGAGACGTGTTCCCCCTAACTGTGCACCGTTGCGAAGGTTCGTTGTTTCGAAGCACCACGTGATGATCGGGTGTGATAGATTCTAACGTTCGCATACAACGGGTGTTGACGAGCCTAGCATGTACAGACATGGCCTCGGAACACATGTGAAACACTTAGGTTGACTTGACGAGCCTAGCATGTACAGACATGGCCTCGGAACACAAGAGACCAAAAGGTCGAACATGAGTCGTATAGCAGATACGATCAACATGGAGATGTTCACCGATGATGACTAGTCCGTCTCGCGTGATGATCAGACACGGCCTAGTTTGACTCGGATCATGTATCACTTAGATGACTAGAGGGATGTCTATCTGAGTGGGAGTTCATTAAATAATCAGATGAACTTAATTATCATGAACATAGTCAAAAGGTCTTTGCAAATTATGTCATAGCTTATGCTTTAGTTCTACTATTTAAGATATGTTCCTAGAGAAAATTTAGTTGAAAGTTAATAGTAGCAATTATGCGGACTAGGTCCGTAAACTGAGGATTGTCCTCATTGCTGCACAGAAGGCTTATGTCCTTAATGCACCGCTCAGTGTGCTGAACCTCAGCGTCGTCTGTAGATGTTGCGGAACATCTGACATACACATTTTGATGACTACTTGATAGTTCAGTGCGTAATGCTAACGGTTTAGAATTGTGGCACCAAAGACGGTTTTGAAACATCGCAGAACATATGAGATGTTCCGAAGACTGAAATTGGGATTTCAGACTAGTGCCCACGTCAAGAGGTATGAGACCTCTGACAAGTTTCTTAAGCCTGCAGACTGAGGGAGAAAATCTCAATCGTTGAGCATGTGCTCAGATTGTCTGAGTACTACAATCGCTTGAATCGAGTGGGAGTTAATCTTCCAGATGAGATAGTGATGGTTCTCCATAGTCACTGCCACCAAGCTATTAGAGCTTCATGATGAACTATAACATATCAGGGATAGACATGATGATCCTTGAGCAACTCGCGATGTTTGACACCGCGAAAGTAGAAATCAAGAAGGAGCATCAATTGTTGATGGTTAGTAAAACCACTAGTTTCTAGAAGGGCAAGGGCAAAAGGGATACTTCATGAAACAGCAAATCATTTGCTGCTCTAGAGAAGAATCCCAATGTTGAACCCAAACCCGAGACTAAGTGCTTCTGTAATGAGGGAAACGGTCACTGAAGCAGAACTACCCTAGATACTTGGTAGATGAGAAGGCAGGCAAGGTCGACAGAAGTATATTGGATATACATTATATGAATGTGTACTTTACTAGTACTCCTAGCAGCACCAGGGTATTAGATACCGGTTCGGTTGCTAAGTGTTAGTAACTCGAAATAAAAGCTGCGGAATAAACGGAGACTAGCTAAAGGTGAGATGACGATATGTGTTGGAAGTGTTTCCAAGGTTGATGTGATCAAGCATCGCATGCTCCCTCTACCATCGAGATTGGTGTTAAACCTAAATAATTGTTATTTGGTGTTTGCGTTGAGCATAAACATGATTGGATTATGTTTATCGCAATACGGTTATTCATTTAAGGATAATAGTGGTTACTCTGTTTATTTGAATAATACCTTCAATGGTCTTGCACCTAAAATGAATCTCGATCGCAGTGATACACATGTTCGTGCCAAAAGATATAAAATTGTAATGATAGTACCACATACTTGTGGCACTGCCATTTGAGTCATATTGGTATAGAACGCATGAAGAAGCTCCATGTAGATGGATCTTTGGACTCACTCGTTTTTTGAAAGGATTGAGACATGCGAACCATGTCTATTGGTATATATGCATGAAGAAACTCCATGTAGATGGATCGTTTGGACTCACTTGATTTTGAATCACTTGAGACATGCAAATCATACCACATGGGCAAGATGACTGAAAAGCCTCGTTTTCAGTAAGATGGAACAAGAGAGCAACTTATTGGAAGTAATACATTTGATGTGTGCAGTCCAATGAGTGCTGAGGCACGCAGTGGATATCGATATGTTCTTACTTCACAGATGATTTGAGTAGATGCTGAGAATATTTACTTGATGAAACACAAGTCTGAATTATTGAAAGGTTCAAGTAATTTCAGAGTGAAGTTGAAGATCGTCGTGACAAGAGGATAAAATGTCTATGATATGATCATAGAGATATCTGAGTTACGAGTTTGGCACACAATTAAGACATTGTGGAAAGTGTTTCACAATTAATACCGCCTGGAACACCACAATGTGATGGTGTGTCCGAACATCATAACTACACCCTATTGGATATGGTGCATACCATGATGTCTCTTTACCACTATCGTTTATGGGTTAGGCATTAGAGACAACCGCATTCACTTTAAATAGGGCACCACGCAATTCCGTTGAGACGACACCGTTTAGAGAAACCTAAGTTGTCGTTTCTTAAAAGTTTGGGGCTGCGATGCTTATGTGAAACAGTTTCAGGCTGATAAGCTCGAACCCAAAGCGGATAAATGCATCTTCATAGAATACCCAAAACAGTTGGGTATACCTCCTATTTCAGATCTGGAAGCAAAAGTAATTGCTTCTAGAAACGGGTCCTTTCTCGAGGAAAAGTTTCTCTCGAAAGAATTGAGTGGGAGGATGGTGGAGACCTGATGAGGTTATTGAACCATAACTTCAACTAGTGTGTAGCAGGGCACAGGAAGTTGTTCCTGTGGCACCTACACCAATTGAAGTGGAAGCTTATGATAGTGATCATGAAACTTCGGATCAAGTCACTACCAAACCTCCTAGGACGACGAGGATGCGTACTACTTCAGAGTAATGCGTGATCCTGTCTTGGAAGTCATGTTGCTAGACAACAATGAACCTACGAGCTATGGAGAAGCGATGGTGGGCCCGGATTCCGACGAATGGCTCGAGGCCATGAAATCCGAGAGAGGATCCATGTATAAAAGAAAAGTATAGACTTTGGAAGAAATACTTGATGGTCGTAAGGCTGTTGGGTGCAGATGGATTTTAAAAGGAAGACAGACAATGATGGTAAGTGTCACCATTAAGAAAGCTCGGCTTGTCGTTAAGATGTTTTCCGACAAGTTCAAGGAGTTGACTACGATGAGACTTTCTCACTTGTAGCGATGCTAAGAGTCTGTTGGAATTGTATTAGCAGTTACTGCATTATTTATGAAATCTTGCAAATAGGATGTCAAAACATTGTTTCCTCGACGATTTTCTAGAGGAAAGGTTGTATGTGATACAACCAGAAGGTTTTTGTCAATCCTGAAAGATGCTAACAAGTATGCAATGCTCCAGCAATCCTTCTAAGACTGGAGTAAGCATCTTGGAGTTGGAATGTACGCTTTGATGAGATGATCAAAGATTTTGGGTTTATACAAAGTTTATGAGAAAATTGTATTTCCAAAGAAGTGAGTGGGAGCACTATAGAATTTCTGATGAGTATATGTTGTTGACATATTGTTGATCAGAGATGATGTAGAATTTCTGGAAAGCATACAGGGTTATTTGAAAAGTGTTTTCCAATGGAAAACCTGGATTAAGCTACTTGAACATTGAGCATCAAGATCTATAAGGATAGATCAAAAACGCTTAATAGTACTTTCAAATGAATACATACCGTGACGAGATTTTGAAGGAGTTCAAAATAGACCAGCAAAGAAGGAGTTCTTGGCTGTGTTACAAGGTGTGAGTATTGAGTAAGACTCAAGACCTGACCACAGCAGAAGAGAGAGAAAGGACGAAGGTCGTCCCCTATGCTTTAGACGTAGGCTCTACAGTATGCTATGCTGTGTACCGCACATGAAGTGTGCCTTGCCATGAGTTGGTCAAGGAGTACAATGGTGATCCGGGAATGGATCACATGACAGTGGTCGAACTTATCCTTAGTATCTAGTGGACTAAGGAATTTTCTCGATTATGGAGGTGAAAAGGAGTTCGTCGTAAAGGGTTACGTCGATGCGAACTTTGACACTAATCCGGATGACTCTGAGTAGTAAACCGGATTCGTATAGTAGAGCAGTTATTTGGAATAGCTCCAAGTAGCGCGTGGTAGCTGCATCTACAAGATGACATAGATATTCGTAAAGCACACGGATCTGAAAGGTTCAGACCCGTTGACTAATAACCTCTCTCACAAGCGAGATATGAACAAACCCCATGGGTGTTGGATTCATTACAATCACATGGTGATGTGAACTAGATTATTGACTCTAGTAAACTCTTGGGTATTAATCACATGGCGATGTGAACTAGATTATTGACTCTAGTGCAAGTGGGAGACTATTAGAAATATGCCCTAGAGGCAATAATAAATTGGTTATTATTATATTTCCTTGTTCATAATAATCATTTATTATCCATGCTAAAATTGTATTGATAGGAAACTCAGATACATGTGTGGATACATAGACAACACCATGTCCCTAGTAAGCCTCTAGTTGACTAGCTCGTTGATCAATAGATGGTTACGGTTTCCTGACCATGGACATTGGATGTCGTTGATAACGGGATCACATCATTAGGAGAATGATGTGATGGATAAGACCCAATCCTAAGCCTAGCATAAGATCGTGTAGTTCGTTTGCTAAGAGCTTTTCTAATGTCAAGTATCATTTCCTTAGACCATGAGATTGTGCAACTCCCGGATACCGTAGGAATGCTTTGGGTGTACCAAATGTCACAACGTAACTGGGTGGCTATAAAGGTGCACTACAGGCATCTCCGAAAGTGTCTGTTGGGTTGGCACGAATCGAGACTGGGATTTGTCACTCCGTGTAAACGGAGAGGTATCTCTGGGCCCACTCGGTAGGACATCATCATAATGTGCACAATGTGACCAAGGAGTTGATCACGGGATGATGTGTTATGGAACGAGTAAAGAGACTTGCCGGTAACGAGATTGAACAAGGTATCGGGATACCGACGATCGAATCTCGGGCAAGTAACATACCGATAGACAAAGGGAATTGTATACAGGATTGATTGAATCCCCGACATCGTGGGGCCACCGGCCCCAGAGGGCTGCATGGGCCAAGTGTGGGAAGGGACCAGCCCCTAGGTGGGCTGGTGCGCCTCCCACAAGGGGCCCAAGGCGCAGGGAAGGGGGAAGGGGGAAACCCTAGGCTTAGATGGGCCTAAGGCCCACCTAGTGGTGCGCCCCCCCTCTCTCCCCCTCTGGCCGCCCCCCTAGATGCATCTAGGGCTGGCCGCACCCCTTGGGGGGGAACCCTAGATGGGGGCGCAGCCCCTCCCCCTTCCCCTATATATAGTGGGGGTTTGGGGCTGCCATACACACGAGAACATCTCTCTCTTTGGCGCAGCCCTACCCCTCTCCCTCCTCGTCTCTCGCAGTGCTTGGCGAAGCCCTGCTGGAGTGCCACGCTCCTCCATCACCACCATGCCGTTGTGCTGCTGCTGGACGGAGTCTTCCCCAACCTCTCCCTCTCTCCTTGCATGATCAAGGCGTGGGAGACGTCACCGGGCTGCACGTGTGTTGAACGCGGAGGCGCCGTGGTTCGGCGCTTAGATCGGAATCAACCGCGATCTGAATCACTACGAGTACGACTCCTTCATCCGCGTTCTTGCAACACTTCCGCATCGCGATCTACAATGGTATGTAGATGCACTCCCCTTCCCTTCGGTGCTAGATTACTCCATAGATTGATCTTGGTGATGCGTAGAAAATTTTGAATTTCTGCTACGTTCCCCATCAGGAGTTTCTCACAAAGGCTCTACATGGTGGTTCATCAAGGATCCCTTTCATTCTTCAATTGTTCGTCAAGATTTCTCACGGAGTTAAGATCCGACAACCTATACTCCAAAATAAACATGGTGTTCTACACATGTTTTGTTTTGAGGAGTTCAAGCATTCTTCATCTTGCATTCCGAAGTGCAATTCTCTCTATCTTATCTTTCGAGATGGTGTTATATCATTCTTGACAATCCCCCTTCATGGTTCATGTTTCACAAGTTGTCCGGAATGGCATATTTTAAAAAACCATCAATTTCAATTCGTTCACGAGATCTTTTCAATCCTTTAATCTCTTTGTTGGAGTTATCTTGGTATAGATTTCACTTAAAGCCTTCTCGAAGGAATATTGCTAGTTGTGGTGTCTATCAATGATCCAAGTTTTCTCCTTCTCATCTTGGTGAAGAAGTTTTCATCTCCTTGTTGATCTCAATCCAATCAACTGTTTCCGTTAGTGGCGGGTGGTCACCTCATAATTTTGAGATGTGTCCCATAAGCCCACGACAAGCTTGTTCTTTTCGTTGTTGGTTTTCCAACAACTCCGTTCAATCCTACTTCGTAAGGATGCTCTTTAAAATTCATTTATGTTAGGAGATGTTGGTTTCATTCTTCGTTCTATTCACTCCAACTATCTAACTATCATGCATTGTTTCCGGAGGCTTTGTGATGTTGCTCTCTTCGACCAATCATCTTGTTTTGTCAAGATAATGTAATTTTTCCTTTCTTATCCGTTTAGCCGGAGTGTCGTGTTTTCATTCGAGTTCTCTCATCTTATCAAGTTTTGTCTCCTTCCTCAACAGGAGGGCTGTCTGAAATCTTTCTTACCCCTTGTGCCATTCTTTCATTAGCTACGGAGGCAGTGTGTTGTTAAATTCATCGAGTATCCTCTCATCTTGTCAAGATCATGTTCAATTCCTTCCATTTACAGTCGGAGTGCTGTCCAAATTATATCACTCTTATTCCTTCTCTATCTTGTTTTAACCGGAGTGTTGTCGTAATTGATCTTTATCGTTTCGTATACATCTCGTTTCAACCGGAGTGCTCGCATGTACTTCTTGTCCATCGTAACCATTTTTGTTTGTCTTTCAACCTACAAGGTTCTTGTAATTTTCCTTGTTCCTCTTGCTGAACGGACTGTTTTAAATTTTGTTCACGTCCGTCGTGTCATTTCTTCAAGCTTTGCGACCTCTCAAGGTTCATTGGTTTCACTCGTTTGTCAAGAAGCAATTTGTTTTACCTCTTCCCCTTCCGTTTCTCTCCGGTGCCATCCTAGATCTCGGGATGAGATCCTCTTGTAGTGGTGGAGTGTTGTAACGCCCCAAGACCGACGCTCCAGACGGCTTCCATGTTTTTCGTTGTCGTCGTGTGTTTTATTTTGTTTGTTGCATTTCATCATGCCATCATGTCATTTAATTTTTAAAACTCAACTAAATAAATTGCATGGATCTTTGATCCATTTAAATTGAGGGAACTCACATGGTGGTTTCTCTTTAAAACATATCCTCCTAATATTTAGGGAGCTATATTAAACCATTCCATTGGCTTGGAATCACTCATAACACAAGTGCAAAATATATCCTATGCCTTTTCTGCTTCGAGTCGATCTCTCTAACCTTGCCAATAATTCTTTTCCCATTTATCGAGGCTCTTCCTAGATTCCCAACATTTTTGGACTCTTCAATACCTTGAACTTATTCAAACCATTTGAATTAAATTCAAATGGATTTGAATTTAGATCTTTCAATCATGGCCTTTTCTATTTTCTCGGAATAAGCACATCTTTGTGAGTCCGGGAAAATTATTCGCACGCTCAAATTCTTTCCCTGACCCCCTCTCCCTTTTTCTTCTCTCTAATGCTTTTCTTTTAAAGGAAATAAGAGAGAGAGAGAAGAGAGCCCAGCCCAGCTGGACCTCCCAGTAGCCCAACCAATTCGGCCCAAGGCCCAGCCGACCCCTCTAACCCTAGCCGCCAGGAGACCGATCCCCTTCCCTCGCTCGCTCCCTCTCGTCCTCCCACTACCGCCGCCACCCACACGCATCGCCAGGGACAGGAGCTCCCCTCACTCGTCCTCCTCCAAACCCTGTCGCCCTCCTCTCCTGACCCACTGCTGCTCTGCCACACCGCCGTAACCGCGCCCTGCTGCCGCTGCTCTTCTCGCGCGCCGTCGGACCTCCTGCGTCGCCGTCCAGGACCCCGGCAGGCCGCGCCACTTGCCGGAGCCCCGAGTCGCTCCGCGTTCGTCTTCCCCAGGCACTCGAGCCCGAGCCAGGGGACGAGCAGCTCGTTCCATCCCCGTTCGCCTGTCTCGCATTGACCGCGCCTCCAGCGCGCCATGGCCTCATCCACCTCAGCGCCAGCCATGGCCACCTCGCTGTCAAGCCCCGCTCGTCGCCTGGCGAGCTCGCCCTGCTTCTTCCTCGTCACCGGCGAGTCGCGCCGTCCTGACCACAGCAAGACCGCCCCAAGCCCGCTCCTCCCCTGCATCGGCTGCTCCTTACCCGCTGTCCAGAGCTGCCTCTAGTCCATCGCACGACCACAGACGGCCGCATCTGCCTGCAGACTTTCGCCGAGTCCCTCGTTGCTATCCCAAACGCAAGTTCAACGATGCTTTGCCACCCCGACCAGAGGGGCCAAGTACCCCGACGACCCTAGGATTCGTCAAGTTCCACTGTACCTGTACGTCCTGGATTTGCCAAGTGCCGCACCGGACGCCAAGTACAAGGATGAACCAAGTACCTCTACACACGACATCGGACGTCTACGAACCGTGTACGACTACCATCGCCAATATAGCAAGTACCTCTACCGTCGTCGTGTACCACTACTTCCACTACCATCGTCAAGTTCAACTACCGCACGGTTACGCCAAGTTCATCTACGAAACGTATACAACTACTTCCTTCGACGAACGCGTTCCGCCCGAATGCATGCTTCGAAGGTATAACCCCGACACGACACCGTGAACGAATGCATGTGTGTTGTATGAGTCGTGTTTGCACCGTGTCCGAATTGTCACTCGTTTCCATGCCACTATCTCGTGGGAACCCGGTTGCCGGGATCACCCCACCATCTTGCATGACACGCTCACGCCACGCTTCCTTTTGCATCGGTATCTCCATGAGCTACCGGAACCGGGATGTTGCCGTGGCACCATTTCCGTTTCACCGTCGTGGCACCCTTTTCCTTCCGCCATGGTGACAAATGCCTCGTATCATGCTCATGTCAACATTTTCATAAAATTGCTTAAAACTTGCATATGTCATCCGCATCATGATAACAACATTTAAAATGTTTATATTTGTTGCTTCCATTAAATTGCTAAATATGCATATGAGGATTTTCCGGATTTGTTGTTTGTTGTTCCGGCCTCATTTAAACTTGCCTAAATAGATAGTTTATTTATGCTTCACCTCTTGCCATGTTTAATAACATTTAATATTGTTGGGTACATAAACGAGAGAGAACTAAATAATTGATGTGGTGTTTCGTCAATATGCAACTCGTTGCATATTGAGCTCCACTTAACTTATAGTTTTGTTTGTGCACTTTGCCATGCCATGCCTCTTTAAACCGGACATACATCATACTTGTTTTTGCATCATGCCATGTGTATGTGGTGGTTGTTTACTATGTTGTTTGCTTCTTTCCGGTTTGCTTCTCTCATTAGCTTCGGTTTCGTTCCGGAGTTGTGAGAATTTGTTCGACTTCGTCCGTTTGTCTTCTTCATGGACTCGTTCTTCTTCCTAGCGAGATCTCAGGCAAGATGACCATACCCTCGAAATCATTTCTATCTTTGCTTGCTAGTTGTTCGCTCTATTGCTATGCCGCGCTACCCACCACTTGTTATATCATGCCTCCCATATTGCCATGAACCTCTAACCTTTTTTCACCCTTCCTAGCAAACTGTTGTTTGGCTATGTTACCGCTTTTGCTCAGCCCCTCTTATAGCGTGTTAGTTGCAGGTGAAGTTGAAGATTGCTCCATGTTGGAACATGTTTATGTTGGGATATCACCATATCTCTTATCTTAATTAATGCATCTATATACTTGGTAAAGGGTGGAAGGCTCGGCCTTATGCCTGGTGTTTTGTTCCACTCTTGCCGCCCTAGTTTCCGTCATACCGGTGTTATGTTCCTTGATTTTGCGTTCCTTACGCGGTTGGGTGATTTATGGGACCCCCTTGACAGTTCGCTTTGAATA